>NC_074667.1:72356337-72656337 GCF_029448725.1 Salvelinus fontinalis
ACAGACGGTCTTCTTGTTGCATGTTGCATTCATTCAGATGCAATGAGAAGCCCTGTTACTGTTGTAATGGTATTCAGAGTTTCTTGCCTCCTGCCATAGTGTAATGGGATGCATGTCACAGATGACAACCTTACTTTCATTTAGTAAAGAATGTGAACACATGCGTGACCCTGACCTGCAGCTGCCCGCCTGTATGTCCCCACTTCCCCCCAGCAGTCTCCAGGACTAAGATGTCTGAGGAAACGTGTCCAGCGCCAGACCACACAACAACTGTTCTCCATCCATCATTCATTGTCCCATTGCAGAGGCAAAGAACATGCTTTTAGATAGTGGTTATTGAGTTGAGTACTGGGCAGTGCATCTTGTCTTCAGTTTCTGGTCAACCGCCTGCTTCACACCCAATTTCAGGTACTATTGTTTATGTTGGAGTGAGTGCTCACCCAGTGCATTGTCCCAATGCGCCATCATTGTCTTGCACAGTTTCTCCTCATCATGGTCGACTGTCCCTGTAACTCTCATGAAGGGATTAAGGGGGGAGATAGGGACTGATCGGATGTCCCTGTAACTCTCATGAAGGGATTAAGGGGGAAGATAGGGACTGATCGGATGTCCCTGTAACTCTCATGAAGGGATTAAGGGGGGAGATAGGGACTGATCGGATGTCCCTGTAACTCTCATGAAGGGATTAAGGGGGAAGATAGGGACTGATCGGATGTCCCTGTAACTCTCATGAAGGGATTAAGGGGGGAGATAGGGACTGATCGGATGTTACCTTGTTCTGAAATGAATATGATCTCCACAAGCTGCTTTCTAAAATGTAGCAACGCTGGCTCAATGGTTGAAGACAGGCCTAACCTGACCCCTTGTGGCTGTCATTGGAATAACTTACAGTAATAATCAGAGGGCTATATGAGTCTCATTGCACTATTTTACATTGAAGGTAAAGTGTAACCATTTCAACCAACAATTTCATCATTTGAACCACCAAGAAGAAATGCACTTGTAAAATAATCGTATATGCCTCTGCTAGTAATAACTTCTAATCATTGCCTCTGAACTTGTGGCGCTCACCAACTCCTCTTCGCTTTTCTCTCTCATATACTTAGCAAGCTGCTCAGTAGTTGTGTGGTCCCACCAAAGATGATTAATAAATGAAGATGTCTTACTCAGGCCATTTACCATTGAAAGAAATGGTCACAATACCACTCTACTTATGGGGTGTCTCTACCATTGACACCAATGCGATCACAGCTGGGTCTGGTCTACTTAGTTAGTTAGAGAGTGGGATGTCTCGCTTCTCCTTCTGGCTCTGGTCACACCTTCAAGTTAACCACAATCTGGCCATGTAGGCTCTGTTTAGACAGGCAGCCCCAATTCTGATTTTTTTTCTCATTAATTGGTCTTTTGAACAACCAGATCAGCTCCGAAAAAGATCTGATGTAAAAAAAGATCTGATGATTGGTCAAAAGACCAACTAGTGGAAAACAGATCAGAATTGGGCTGCCTGTTTAAATGCAGCCATTGAGTTTTGGGCAAATGTGATTGTATACATTTAAATAGAGAATGGGGAGGGACAACCAATAAATCATAAGCCTGTCATATCACAAATGATGTGATACATGCTACCACATCTGTATTTAAAGACTGGGTGCATATAGTAAAAGTGAGTAGAATTAATGTTTTGGATCTTTAGTTTACCTGCAAACTGCCATATGGCTCAATCTGCTCCAGATGTGGTTTCACTCAGGGTAACAACAGCCAGCTTGAGGAATAAACCTATTCACTTTTAATGAGGCAGGACGTTAAGCACCTGAAGTACAGAACACATGATATGAGCTGCAGTAATATGTCTCAGACATCTCCATTACTTCTCTGTTGTAGTTCTTTGTACCAACTTTATGTGTAAAAAATGACATGGAAATGTCCACAACTGTTCACGGAAAATAAAGCTCACAAGCCAGGTTTGGGTGGCAGATGAAACATCTTTATCTGACACTACTTTATAGTCATTATGACACAGACAAAGTCACATGATAAACACCATCGGACAGATAATATGGAGCAGACAGAAAAACAGAGAATACAAAAGCAGACAGAAAAACTGAGAATACGGAGCAGACAGAAAAACAGAGAATACAAAGCAGACAGAAAAACAGAGAATACAAAGCAGACAGAAAAACAGAGAATACAAAGCAGACCTGATTAAATAATAAACCTAAGGAGGCTAAAAGTAGGAAACAAACGACAACACAAAGACTTTTTGACAAGCGGCCTTTTCCATTCCGTCTCAGGTGGATAAATGTGTCCATTATCTTCCCATCACAAGACAGGAATGAGACTTCATCACTGTTTTCTGTAGAGGTTAGCTTTGTATTCTCGATGACCTCGCTAAGCATGAAACAGTACACAGAATGTGTACTAGGTCTACTGTTGAATTCACATTACTAGGGCAAATGAAAAACTCCATGCCCTAGTCATAGACTATAACTTGGGCTCTATTCAATCCGTATCGCGGAAGTTCAGCTTTATAGCGCGATTGACAACTAAAGGCAAAGTTTGTGGAGACTTCATTCACGGTAAACGCTGCATGTCGGCTCAATCGGAAATGACTTTCACAGTGGGCAATCTTTTAACACTTCAGCGATACACCCTGAACAGAGCCCTTGGTCAGCCTGGTCAGCATGACCCTGGTCAGCTCATATGGCCAGGAAAAACTCCTACACATTACACATCATGGACCCAGTTGTTAACCAGATGAGTGAGCAGCGTTCTTTAAAGGGTGTGGTAAATGTGACAAGGCCTCAATCAGTACGGAGACAAATTAGGATTTAGGAAATTAGGAACCACCCTCCAATCGATAGGTGTTTGTAGTAACCCATTGATATGAATTTTACTCATCTTTTCACGTGACATGGTCAACATGTTAAAACATCTATTTTTAACATCACATTACACATTGACTCACAACAATGGATTAGGTGGGGATTTTATACCAGTATGTCCTTACCTCTGTCTACCACATGGCTGAGTACACAAAGTCAATACAAAAACATACACATACCTTGAATGCAACATGGTATTTTCATTTTCATTATTCAAAAACCTACAGAGTAAAATAATAATTTACACAAAAAACGAAAACAAAATACTTGTTAATCTGTTATAATTTTACTGTAGCACATCTTGACAAGTCACAAGCTATTCCGAAACACCAGGCACCTACAGCATGGACCTCCAATGGACAACAGTTCATGTAACATGTAGAGGAAGCCGGTTCACATCATAGTAGGGCATTGACATGGACATTCATCGTTGCCATGGTGATTATACCACTTCAGTCTTCCACTGAACTGAAACAACAACAACTAAACTGCTAAAGTCTTAAAAATGAAGACAGTTTGGAAGAGAAAGAGTGAGACAGAGAGAGAGAGCAAAGGAGAGAAAGAGAGAGTAAGAGCGAGGGAGAGATAGAGATATAGAGAGAGCCATAGAGGGAGTGATAGTGAGAGACAGAGAGAGAGAGACAGAGAGAGAGAACTTGTGTGAGGGCAATATTTACGGTTCACTTTTTATTGTTTATTTCACTTTTGTTTATCCATTTCACTTGCTTTGGCAATGTAAACATATGTTTCCCATGCCAATAACGACCCCTTAAATTGAAATTGAGAGAGAGAGAGTGAGAGCAAGGGAGAGAGAGAGACAGGGTGATAGCGAGAGAGAGACAGATTTGGGAAAGCAGCAATACTGTAGCGTGTCTGATGGAACATTTGTCAGAGTACTAGTAGGCATTTATGTTGTTTAGATTTTAAGGACATTGTGGATAGATGGAAATGTAAGGTTATAACCCACTAAAATATGAACATTTCATAAAAGTATCACACACACACACACAAACACACACACGCACACGCGCGCACGCGCACGCGCACACACGCACACACACACACACACACACACACACACACACACACACACACACACACACACACACACACACACACACACACACACACACACACACACACACACACACACACACACACACACACACACACACACACACACACACACAGTGAAAATAGATAAGACAACACAAAACATAAAGAAGACCTAACAAACCTAGAGTTAAAACATTGATAGGTGTCTTCATCCTCATCTTTCAGACATTCAGGGTTTAGCTGTAGGCAGATCAAAACAATAATATGTAGGTGCGAAGTGCACAAGGACACAGTGACTTCCTTTGTCCTGTCATAATCCCAAAATGCACACATACTGGCCCCTTTTAGGAAAATGCGCACATCGTAGCCAACTGTACCATCAGCTGCCTTGCAGCATTTCACTCAGTATAGCCTATCCCTTTGCTGCCTAAAAGGCTGTAAACTCCTTGGTACACGAGGAGTTCTCTCCCATGTCTCTATCTCTGAAACGGGCGACAGGGGTCCTTCAAGGTAGAGTTCTAGTGAAAGCCTCTCTTCACCTCTCCTCCTGCTCAGTCAGTCTGTTGAGTGGGTCAGTCACACAGTCACAGAGCGGACACTTTGAAGACAGTGGAGCTGGCTGTGGTGTTAATACTGGCGGCCTCTGGGCCGGTGGGGGGAGGGGGGGGTCTGCGCTGGGGGGGTCCGTGAAGACCGTCCCCGTCCGGGGTGGCAGAGTGGGGCGTGGGGATGCTGATGATCGCTGTGGTGATATGACCGCCCTTGCAGTTGAACAGACCCACCTCGTCTGTCTTCAAGTTGAGACTAGAGCGACTGAGAGAGAGAGAGAAAGATAGAGTAAGAAAGATAGAGAGGGAAAGACAGACAGACAGAGGGAGAGGGTGGAATAATACTGTAAAAGTACTGTAATTTTACAAATGGCCCAACAACTTGTAACAGAAGTGCTAGATACAACCCTACACCGCCATCTAGTGTTTTCTATGGGGACTCCATGTGTGCATGACGCATGTCTCTGCCGAGTATGATGAAGGTGCACCGTGATTTAAGATCAGCTTGTCCAGTTCTAGCTGATTCTAGACCTGTGTCTAAGGAGAGGCAACTTGGATTGGATACAACCTGCAACGGATAGGGTTCAGGTTTTATTTATTCACACCAAAGAAAAGAAGTGAAAGACCAAACAGTACAGATAAAAAACTGGTAAAAACGGTGTCCAGGTGAGGTTGGAAGCACAAAAGGGCTTATATGAAAACCACACCACAAATATGTACTAAATAAATGTACTGGCCCCGACAATATTACAGTAAATGAGAGATGGGTAAATTAAGCAAAAGTATAGAGTTAGGTAGCAGGCCTGATGTACCAAACCACTAATCTTTCTGATGATACCAACAGATTTCATCACTTTGCTACTGACAAATTGAATATGATCTTTCCATGATCAACCGTTTCAAACGCTTTGGATAACTCTAAAAAGATGCCAAGAGCGTATTCAACCTGTCTCCCTGTGCCTGGCTGCCTGCAGTCTCTAACCTGGTGGTGCGTGGCAGCTTGTCCCCACACTGGATGCGGGGGGCGCTGAGCTCCTGTAGCGGCCCATGCTGATGGCTGGGCTGGAGGGGCATGCTGGAGTTGGGCAGGGGGGAACTCCTCTTCACCCGGCGGGTACAGCAGGTGCCTATGGGCCTGTCCTGGCTGGAGAGGGAGGGGCTACGGGAGGTGTAGCTCTGGACCGTGGTCTCCAGACAGTTCTGTTCATACAGCTGCTCATCCATAAACTCATGGGCCTGCAGAGAAGGAGGGGCATTACAAGACAGATGCTGCTCGCTCGATTATATAGTCACCCTATAGAAGTGAATATATTAGGTTTATATAGTGACAGAATAGTTGTTCTTAGGTTAAATAGTGATAGAATAGTTGTTATTAGGTTAATATAGTGACATATAGTTGTTATCACTGTATAATAAAACAAGATCTCACAAGATGTGGGGCATGTCAACTCCTCTCGATAACAACATTGGATAACATGTTTCCTTTATTTGAATAACGAATAAGACTATATTTATCATGAAACGTTTTTTACAGAGGAATCCTGACAAGTATGGTTAGAGTAGGGTTTTCTAGTCATTGAGTATGTTAGAGTATGGTTAGAGCATGGTTTTCTAGTCATTGAGTATGTTAGAATATGGTTAAAGTATGGTTTTCTAGTCATTGAGTATGTTAGAATATGGTTAGAGTATGGTTGTCTAGGCATATAGTCTGCTAGAGTATGGTTTACTAGTCATAGAGAATGTTAGAGTATGGTTAGAGTATGGTTTTCTAGGCATAGAGTACGTTAGAGTATGGTTTTCTAGTTATAGAGTATGGGTTTTTAATAATCACAGAGTATGTTAGAGTATGGTTATCTAGGCATAGAGTATGCTAGAGTATGGTTTTCTAGTCATAGAGTATGTTAGAGTATGGTTAGAGTGTGGTTTTCTAGTCATAGAGTATGTTAGAGTATGGTTAGAGTATGGGTTTCTAGTCATAGAGTATGTTAGAGTATGGTTAGAGTGTGGTTTTCTAGTCATAGAGTATGTTAGAGTATGGTTAGAGTGTGGTTTTCTAGTCATAGAGTATGTTAGAGTATGGTTAGAGTGTGGTTTTCTAGTCATAGAGTATGTTAGAGTATGGTTAGAGTATGGTTTTCTAGTCATAGAGTAGGGTTGGACTAGAGACTCACAGTGGTCTTCTCCAGACAGTGCAATAGATGGTGGTGTTGACTCTCTAATAATGACATGCTCTTGCTGAGCAGCAGTTCCTCCTCGTCTGAGCCCTTAGTGGAGACACACAGAAACACATAGAAAAACATACAATACAAACATTTTTAACAGTCATATACATGGCATACAGATGTAGCATCTTAATTTGAGTCAATCTGCTACAGCAGGAAAACAATCCTGCAGCAACAGGAAACACAAATTATTATGTGGAAATTATAATTAACATATTTCTTTTTAGAGGTTGATACATTTTTCGTTTGAGCAAATCAAGTCTAAAATTTCAACATGGAAATAACAAAATTTAGAAGCCTTTGTAAACCTCAAATACACAACAAGTTTGCATTCCCTGGTCTGCAGGAAAATAATCAACAACAAAAGAGTGATCTAATTAAGATCCTACATCTGTACAATGGTACAAGTGTGTGGATTAGCCAATTGAGCTCAAGGCATTTTGTTTCATTATCAATATATACCAGACAGGTAGGGTTAGGATTAGTCTTTGCTGACAGAATTCAAGTGGATTGAGGATGTTGCATGTGTAGGTTTTCATTGTAACCTCATGTGATGGCTGATTAAATACCTCGTGGATATTGTTTTGCTTGTAAGGTTGTTGCTTCAGAGAGTTGAAGAGGAGAGAAGAGACAGTGACAGAAGAAAATAAAGACAGAAATGGCTTTACTTCTCATATGGATCAATTTCTTTACAATATTTTTTTGTTTGTATTTTACCCCCTTTTTCTCCCCCATTTCGTGATATCCAATTGCGATCTTGTCTCATTGCTGCAACTCCCCAACGGGCTCGGGAGAGGCGAAGGTCGAGTCATGCGTCCTCTGAAACATGACCCGCCAAACCACGCTTCTTAACACCTGCCTGCTTAACCTGGAGGAAACACTGTTCAACTGATGACCGAGTCAGCCTGCAGGCGCCCGGCCCGCTACAAGGAGTCGCTAGAGTGCGATGAGCCAAGTAAAGCACTCCCGGCCAAACCCTCCCCTAACCTGGACGACGCTGAGCCAATTGTGCGTTGCCCTATGGGACTCCCGGTCACGGCTGGTTGTGACACAGCCTGAGATCGAACCCGGGTCTGTAGTGATGCGCCACTCGGGAGGCCCCCCATTCTCTACAATTTCCATGAAACATAACTTGATCCAGCAGTTAAACATTGGACTGTTTCAACAACAATTACAGTTAAAGACATTTTAAAAAGAATATGCAGACATACCACCTGTTTGCAACAAATGGTGCTAGGCACAACATTGCACGATAGCTGGAAATACTTTTGTCTCGATCAACAGAGATCTGTTCCATTTACTCTCATTCAAATTTCACACACAGTCAGTTCAGTGGACAGTTAATTAACACAGCATTTCTTTGAAGGATTACTCTATGAAGGTTTTTCAGTTGGATGAATTCATATGGAAGTATAGCCTATCTCCTCTGAGTTACTTTTGCTTGTTGATGTGCTAGCAAACAAATTACCAAGAAGATAAAACCAAACAAAGCTTGTCATCTGACTGAGAAAAACCACAAGGGGAGACAATCTTCCCAAATGAGTAGAGGATAGAGTTATCCAGTTCTTCTTTCAGCTACAGTATGTGGGCCCACACAGCCTTGACTGACTGCGGTGACATGACAGTAATTCAAAGTGCCAGAGCGCTGGCAGCTGTATCACAGCCACAGTAAAACAACTAACTAAATGAAGCCTCTGAATGCTTCAGCTTTCTACGGTACTTTTTGCTCTTCCTGAACTCACATGGACTTGTGCTCCAAGTCTATTACACAGTATTTATTTGACATGTAACCTTTATTTAACCAGGCAAGTCAGTTAAGAACAAATTCTTATTTACAATGACAGCCTGCCCCAGACAAACCCTGACGACGCTGGGCCAATTGTGCACCGCCCTACAGGACTCCCAATCACAGCAGGATGTGATACAGATGTGAACCAGAAACTGCAGTGACACTTCTTGCACTGAGATGCAGTGCCTTAGACCGCTGCACCACTCGGGAGCCCAGTAGACGCAGAGGGATTTCAGGCCGTGCTACAGTTAACCAGAGTGTTGCTGAGAGAATGCCAGTCATGTCAGTCTGTGCCATTTATTATGGTAATCAATCCACCGCTCCCTAAATGGCGAAGAAGTGAAGAGATATGGGACATTTGTCCATAAATGCCTGCTGTGACGCACCCCTATCGTTTAATTTCTCCCACAACATGAATACTACCATATTTAAATTCATCCCATAACATCAATACCAATATAATTTAATTTATCCTACAACATCCCACAATGCATACTAATACCTGCTAAATCGATGGCATAATTTAGAGCCATTTGCTATTTGCTAATCTTTCAATGTAGCAACCAGCACATTCATGGACAATAACAAAGAGTGGCACAAATACAATAACAGTTTTCCTTCTCCCTTCTGACCATGTTTAATTAGGGCTACAGAGAAGACAACATGCCTGACTAGGCTTCATTACCTGGAAAACAAGACACAACAGACTTGTGAACTGAAAGAAGACACAAGGCAACAGAGAGAGCTAAAACAGACAGCAGAGAGCACTAAAACAGACAGCAGAGAGCACTAAAACAGACAGCAGAGAGCACTAAAACAGACAGCAGAGAGCACTAAAACTGACAGCAGAGAGCACTAAAACAGACAGCAGAGAGCACTAAAACAGACAGCAGAGAGCACTAAAACAGACAGCAGAGAGCACTAAAACAGACAGCAGAGAGCACTAAAACTGACAGCAGAGAGCACTAAAACTGACAGCAGAGAGAACTAAAACAGACAGCAGAGAGCACTAAAACAGACAGCAGAGAGCACTAAAACTGACAATAGAGAGCACTAAAACTGACAATAGAGAGCACTAAAACTGACAATAGAGAGCACTAAAACAGACAGCAGAGAGCACTAAAACTGACAATAGAGAGCACTAAAACTGACAATAGAGAGCACTAAATCTGACAGCAGAGAGCACTAAAACAGACAGCAGAGAGTACTAAAACTGACAGCAGAGAGCACTAAAACAGACAATAGAGAGCACTAAAACTGACAATAGAGAGCACTAAAACTGACAATAGAGAGCACTAAAACTGACAGCAGAGAGCACTAAAACTGACAGCAGAGAGCACTAAAACTGACAATAGAGAGCACTAAAACTGACAATAGAGAGCACTAAAACAGACAGCAGAGAGCACTAAAACTGACAGCAGAGAGCACTAAAACTGACAGCAGAGAGCACTAAAACTGACAATAGAGAGCACTAAAACTGACAATAGAGAGCACTAAAACAGACAGCAGAGAGCACTAAAACTGACAATAGAGAGCATTAAAACAGACAGCAGAGAGCACTAAAACTGACAGCAGAGAGCACTAAAACTGACAATAGAGAGCACTAAAACTGACAATAGAGAGCACTAAAACAGACAGCAGAGAGCACTAAAACTGACAATAGAGAGCACTAAAACTGACAATAGAGAGCACTCAAACAGACAGCAGAGAGCACTAAAACAGACAGCAGAGAGCACTAAAACTGACAGCAGAGAGCACTAAAACTGACAATAGAGAGCACTAAAACTGACAATAGAGAGCACTAAAACAGACAGCAGAGAGCACTAAAACTGACAATAGAGAGCACTAAAACTGACAATAGAGAGCACTCAAACAGACAGCAGAGAGCACTAAAACAGACAGCAGAGAGCACTAAAACTGACAGCAGAGAGCACTAAAACTGACAATAGAGAGCACTAAAACTGACAATAGAGAGCACTAAAACAGACAGCAGAGAGCACTAAAACTGACAGCAGAGAGCACGAAAACTGACAATAGAGAGCACTAAAACAGACAGCAGAGAGCACTAAAACTGACAATAGAGAGCACTAAAACAGACAATAGAGAGCACTAAAACAGACAGCAGAGAGCACTAAAACTGACAATAGAGAGCACTAAAACAGACAGCAGAGAGCACTAAAACAGACAGCAGAGAGCACTAAAACTGACAGCAGAGAGCACTAAAACTGACAGCAGAGAGCACTAAAACTGACAGCAGAGAGCACTAAAACTGACAGCAGAGAGCACTAAAACTGACAGCAGAGAGCACTAAAACTGACAGCAGAGAGCACTAAAACAGACATCAGAGAGCACTAAAACAGACATGCTTGAGCTTTAGCTCAGCAGGCTAACTCAGCCTTGTGGTATTCACCACTTGGTGCAGACATCCTGGGTTCAAACCTAGTTGGTGACATGTGCATATTTCAAACTAGGACTGGGTCCTTTAGCTCAGTGGGCTAATGCACTCTTGGGCCCTCAGAGGTCAAATGGGAGCCTTACCGTGAGCTCCAGCAGGTCGTTGAGGAGGTCGTTTCGTTTGCTCTGGAGGAAGCCCGTGCAGGAGCTGCCCGCCTGGGCTATTCTTATCCGGGCCAGTCTGGCTTTCTGTGTGGGGAGAGGTTAACGTGTCAGACCCAGACAAGGATGAGAAATGTCTTATCATCTAATGGTGAGAATGTGCAGCCTCATCACCCCTTCCCTGGATGATGTAAAATGATGAGTCGTATTATTATGGCCTGAAAGGGTTTAGAGTTTCCTATGGTTCGATCTATTTCATGTTAGCTATTATGATCTATTTCATGTTAGTGCAATTTCTGTTTTTAGTAGGATACTGAGGCAATTCCAATGGATCCTTGGAGGGTCAAACTATACACAAAAAAGAAAAACAGAAGCTAATAGTAGATGGAAATTTAAAATAAGCAATGAAAACTTGCTGCCAAATCTACCAAATCTATCTGAAGACTCCTGTGATGTAATGCAACCCATTTGCTGGTTTAGAGATGTGGTGATTCAACCTGTGAGACAACCTGTGCTGTCCTTGGGGATTACAGAGCATGTGGATATGTGTGACTGAGCCAGAACCTGTAGCCTGGTCCCAGATCTGTTTGTACTATCTTGCCAACGCCTATGTCATTGACAAGACAGCACAAACAGATCCGGGAACAGGCCAGCACTTCTATGCTGCTGCTTTCTCTGGCCCTCACCCGTGGGAAATATAGGACATGTCATTTAAGTGAGCAGGCTGCCTCTTGTCATTCGCTTTACTCAGACATGTTGATGAAAGGCTTCATTTGATGTAGGAAAAACTGAAATGAATAAATGAAAAACTGGAGCAGTCTAACTGAAAGGAGGCTTTGGAAATGTGGGTGATGTGCACAGAGGTTCTTTAACAAAAAAAAAAGAACAAAAACTTTTCAAACTGAATCCTGTTCAACTTCCTTCCATCTCTCTTCACTCTGTGCTGTCTTGGGGAGTGGCCATACTGCAGCCCCAGCCCCAGCTCATCCACAGCCACAATCCAGCTACAGCCCCAGCCCAGCCACAGCTCATCCACAGCCACAGTCCAGCCACAGCCACAGCCCAAGAGGAAAGTAATAGTCTTCACTGAGCCAAGTGTTTGTCTGAGCTAATCTAATGGAACTCACACTGTCTCTCTCTGACCCTGACGACACACTGTCTCTCTCTGACCCTGACGACGCACTGTCTCTCTCTGGACCTGACGACACACTGTCTCTCTCTGACCCTGACGTCGCACTGTCTCTCTCTGTTCCTGACGACACACTGTCTCTCTCTGGACCTGACGACACACTGTCTCTCTCTGACCCTGACGACACACTGTCTCTCTCTGTTCCTGACGACACACTGTCTCTCTCTGGACCTGACGACACACTGTCTCTCTCTGACCCTGACGTCGCACTGTCTCTCTCTGGCCCTGACGACGCACTGTCTCTCTCTGACCCTGACGACGCACTGTCTCTCTCTGGACCTGACGACACACTGTCTCTCTCTGACCCTGACGACGCACTGTCTCTCTCTGTTCCTGACGACACACTGTCTCTCTCTGACCCTGACGACACACTGTCTCTCTCTGGTCCTGACGACACACTGTCTCTCTCTGACCCTGACGGCACACTGTCTCTCTCTGGTCCTGACGACACACTGTCTCTCTCTGACCCTGACGACGCACTGTCTCTCTCTGGACCTGACGACACACTGTCTCTCTCTGACCCTGACGACGCACTGTCTCTCTCTGTTCCTGACGACACACTGTCTCTCTCTGACCCTGACGACACACTGTCTCTCTCTGACCCTGACGACACACTGTCTCTCTCTGGTCCTGACGACACACTGTCTCTCTCTGGTCCTGACGACACACTGTCTCTCTCTGTTCCTGACGACACACTGTCTCTCTCCGACCCTGACGACACACTGTCTCTCTCTGGTCCTGACGACACACTGTCTCTCTCTGGTCCTGACGACACACTGTCTCTCTCTGTTCCTGACGACACACTGTCTCTCTCCGACCCTGACGACACACTGTCTCTCTCTGTTCCTGACGACACACTGTCTCTCTCTGACCCTGACGACACACTGTCTCTCTCTGTTCCTGACGACACACTGTCTCTCTCTGACCCTGACGACACACTGTCTCTCTCTGGTCCTGACGACACACTGTCTCTCTCTGTTCCTGACGACACACTGTCTCTCTCTGTTCTTGACGACACACTGTCTCTCTCTGGCCCTGACGACACACTGTCTCTCTCCGACCCTGACGACACACTGTCTCTCTCTGGTCCTGACGACACACTGTCTCTCTCTGGTCCTGACGACACACTGTCTCTCTCCGACCCTGACGACACACTGTCTCTCTCTGGTCCTGACGACACACTGTCTCTCTCTGGTCCTGACGACACACTGTCTCTCTCTGACCCTGACGACACACTGTCTCTCTCTGGTCCTGACGACACACTGTCTCTCTCTGACCCTGACGACGCACTGTCTCTCTCTGGACCTGACGACACACTGTCTCTCTCTGACCCTGACGACGCACTGTCTCTCTCTGTTCCTGACGACACACTGTCTCTCTCTGACCCTGACGACACACTGTCTCTCTCTGACCCTGACGACACACTGTCTCTCTCTGGTCCTGACGACACACTGTCTCTCTCTGGTCCTGACGACACACTGTCTCTCTCTGTTCCTGACGACACACTGTCTCTCTCCGACCCTGACGACACACTGTCTCTCTCTGGTCCTGACGACACACTGTCTCTCTCCGACCCTGACGACACACTGTCTCTCTCTGTTCCTGACGACACACTGTCTCTCTCTGGCCCTGACGACACACTGTCTCTCTCTGTTCCTGACGACACACTGTCTCTCTCTGACCCTGACGACACACTGTCTCTCTCTGGTCCTGACGACACACTGTCTCTCTCTGTTCCTGACGACACACTGTCTCTCTCTGTTCTTGACGACACACTGTCTCTCTCTGGCCCTGACGACACACTGTCTCTCTCCGAGCCTGACGACACACTGTCTCTCTCTGGTCCTGACGACACACTGTCTCTCTCTGGTCCTGACGACACACTGTCTCTCTCTGACCCTGACGACACACTGTCTCTCTCTGACCCTGACGACACACTGTCTCTCTCTGTTCCTGACGATACACTGTCTCTCTCTGGCCCTGACGACACACTGTCTCTCTCTGGTCCTGACAACACACTGTCTCTCTCTGGTCCTGACGACACACTGTCTCTCTCTGGTCCTGACGACACACTGTCTCTCTCTGTTCCTGACGACACACTGTCTCTCTCTGACCCTGACGACACACTGTCTCTCTCTGTTCTTGACGACACACTGTCTCTCTCTGGTCCTGACGACACACTGTCTCTCTCTGGACCTGACGACACACTGTCTCTCTCTGACCCTGACGACACACTGTCTCTCTCTGACCCTGACGACACACTGTCTCTCTCTGGTCCTGACGACACACTGTCTCTCTCTGTTCCTGACGACACACTGTCTCTCTCTGTTCCTGACGACACACTGTCTCTCTCTGGTCCTGACGACACACTGTCTCTCTCTGACCCTGACGACACACTGTCTCTCTCTGGTCCTGACGACACACTGTCTCTCTCTGTTCCTGACGACACACTGTCTCTCTCCGACCCTGACGACACACTGTATCTCTCTCGTCCTGACGACACACTGTCTCTCTCTGACCCTGACGACACACTGTCTCTCTCTGGTCCTGACGACACACTGTCTCTCTCTGACCCTGACGACACACTGTCTCTCTCTGACCCTGACGACACACTGTCTCTCTCTGTTCCTGACGATACACTGTCTCTCTCTGGCCCTGACGACACACTGTCTCTCTCTGGTCCTGACAACACACTGTCTCTCTCTGGTCCTGACGACACACTGTCTCTCTCTGGTCCTGACGACACACTGTCTCTCTCTGTTCCTGACGACACACTGTCTCTCTCCGACCCTGACGACACACTGTCTCTCTCCGAGCCTGACGACACACTGTCTCTCTCTGGTCCTGACGACACACTGTCTCTCTCTGGTCCTGACGACACACTGTCTCTCTCTGACCCTGACGACACACTGTCTCTCTCTGACCCTGACGACACACTGTCTCTCTCTGTTCCTGACGATACACTGTCTCTCTCTGGCCCTGACGACACACTGTCTCTCTCTGGTCCTGACAACACACTGTCTCTCTCTGGTCCTGACGACACACTGTCTCTCTCTGGTCCTGACGACACACTGTCTCTCTCTGTTCCTGACGACACACTGTCTCTCTCTGACCCTGACGACACACTGTCTCTCTCTGTTCTTGACGACACACTGTCTCTCTCTGGTCCTGACGACACACTGTCTCTCTCTGGACCTGACGACACACTGTCTCTCTCTGACCCTGACGACACACTGTCTCTCTCTGACCCTGACGACACACTGTCTCTCTCTGGTCCTGACGACACACTGTCTCTCTCTGTTCCTGACGACACACTGTCTCTCTCTGTTCCTGACGACACACTGTCTCTCTCTGGTCCTGACGACACACTGTCTCTCTCTGACCCTGACGACACACTGTCTCTCTCTGGTCCTGACGACACACTGTCTCTCTCTGTTCCTGACGACACACTGTCTCTCTCCGACCCTGACGACACACTGTATCTCTCTGGTCCTGACGACACACTGTCTCTCTCTGACCCTGACGACACACTGTCTCTCTCTGGTCCTGACGACACACTGTCTCTCTCTGACCCTGACGACACACTGTCTCTCTCTGACCCTGACGACACACTGTCTCTCTCTGTTCCTGACGATACACTGTCTCTCTCTGGCCCTGACGACACACTGTCTCTCTCTGGTCCTGACAACACACTGTCTCTCTCTGGTCCTGACGAAACACTGTCTCTCTCTGGTCCTGACGACACACTGTCTCTCTCTGTTCCTGACGACACACTGTCTCTCTCTGACCCTGACGACACACTGTCTCTCTCTGTTCCTGACGACACACTGTCTCTCTCTGTTCTTGACGACACACTGTCTCTCTCTGGTCCTGACGACACACTGTCTCTCTCTGGACCTGACGACACACTGTCTCTCTCTGACCCTGACGACACACTGTCTCTCTCTGACCCTGACGACACACTGTCTCTCTCTGGTCCTGACGACACACTGTCTCTCTCTGTTCCTGACGACACACTGTCTCTCTCTGTTCCTGACGACACACTGTCTCTCTCTGGTCCTGACGACACACTGTCTCTCTCTGACCCTGACGACACACTGTCTCTCTCTGGTCCTGACGACACACTGTCTCTCTCTGTTCCTGACGACACACTGTCTCTCTCTGTTCCTGACGACACACTGTCTCTCTCTGACCCTGACGACACACTGTCTCTCTCTGTTCCTGACGACACACTGTCTCTCTCTGGTCCTGACGACACACTGTCTCTCTCTGACCCTGACGACACACTGTCTCTCTCTGGTCCTGACGACACACTGTCTCTCTGTTCCTGACGACACACTGTCTCTCTCTGTTCTTGACGACACACTGTCTCTCTCTGGTCCTGACGACACACTGTCTCTCTCTGTTCCTGACGACACACTGTCTCTCTCTGGTCCTGACGACACACTGTCTCTCTCCGACCCTGACGACACACTGTCTCTCTCTGGTCCTGACGACACACTGTCTCTCTCTGTTCCTGACGACACACTGTCTCTCTCTGTTCCTGACGACACACTGTCTCTCTCTGGTCCTGACGACACACTGTCTCTCTCTGACCCTGACGACACACTGTCTCTCTCTGGTCCTGACGACACACTGTCTCTCTCTGTTCCTGACGACACACTGTCTCTCTCTGTTCCTGACGACACACTGTCTCTCTCTGACCCTGACGACACACTGTCTCTCTCTGTTCCTGACGACACACTGTCTCTCTCTGGTCCTGACGACACACTGTCTCTCTCTGACCCTGACGACACACTGTCTCTCTCTGGTCCTGACGACACACTGTCTCTCTGTTCCTGACGACACACTGTCTCTCTCTGTTCTTGACGACACACTGTCTCTCTCTGGTCCTGACGACACACTGTCTCTCTCTGTTCCTGACGACACACTGTCTCTCTCTGGTCCTGACGACACACTGTCTCTCTCCGACCCTGACGACACACTGTCTCTCTCTGTTCCTGACGACACAGTGTCTCTCTCTGACCCTGACGACACACTGTCTCTCTCTGACCCTGACGACACACTGTCTCTCTCTGGTCCTGACGACACACTGTCTCTCTCCGACCCTGACGACACACTGTCTCTCTCTGTTCCTGACGACACACTGTCTCTCTCTGGTCCTGACGACACACTGTCTCTCTCTGACCCTGACGACACACTGTCTCTCTCTGGTCCTGACGACACACTGTCTCTCTCTGTTCCTGACGACACACTGTCTCTCTCTGGTCCTGACGACACACTGTCTCTCTCTGGTCCTGACGACACACTGTCTCTCTCCGACCCTGACGACACACTGTCTCTCTCTGTTCCTGACGACACACTGTCTCTCTCTGTTCCTGACGACACACTGTCTCTCTCTGTTCCTGACGACACACTGTCTCTCTCTGGTCCTGACGACACACTGTCTCTCTCTGGTCCTGACGACACACTGTCTCTCTCTGTTCCTGACGACACACTGTCTCTCTCTGTTCTTGACGACACACTGTCTCTCTCTGTTCCTGACGACACACTGTCTCTCTCTGACCCTGATGACACACTGTCTCTCTCTGACCCTGACGACACACTGTCTCTCTCTGTTCCTGACGACACACTGTCTCTCTCTGACCCTGACGACACACTGTCTCTCTCTGACCCTGACGACACACTGTCTCTCTCTGACCCTGACGACACACTGTCTCTCTCTGGCCCTGACGACACACTGTCTCTCTCTGTTCCTGACGACACACTGTCTCTCTCTGACCCTGACGACACACTGTCTCTCTCTGACCCTGACGACACACTGTCTCTCTCTGACCCTGACGACACACTGTCTCTCTCTGTTCCTGACGACACACTGTCTCTCTCTGTTCCTGACGACACACTGTCTCTCTCTGTTCCTGACGACACACTGTCTCTCTCTGACCCTGACGACACACTGTCTCTCTCTGTTCCTGACGACACACTGTCTCTCTCTGACCCTGACGACACACTGTCTCTCTCTGACCCTGACGACACACTGTCTCTCTCTGACCCTGACGACACACTGTCTCTCTCTGTTCCTGACGACACACTGTCTCTCTCTGTTCCTGACGACACACTGTCTCTCTCTGTTCCTGACGACACACTGTCTCTCTCTGACCCTGACGACACACTGTCTCTCTCTGTTCCTGACGACACTCTGTCTCTCTCTGTTCCTGACGACACACTGTCTCTCTCTGGTCCTGACGACACACTGTCTCTCTCTGACCCTGACGACGCACTGTCTCTCTCTGACCCTGACGACACACTGTCTCTCTCTGTTCCTGACGACACACTGTCTCTCTCTGTTCCTGACGACACACTGTCTCTCTCTGTTCCTGACGACACACTGTCTCTCTCTGGTCCTGACGACACACTGTCTCTCTCTGTTCCTGACGACACACTGTCTCTCTCTGGTCCTGACGACACACTGTCTCTCTCCGACCCTGACGACACACTGTCTCTCTCTGTTCCTGACGACACAGTGTCTCTCTCTGACCCTGACGACACACTGTCTCTCTCTGGTCCTGACGACACACTGTCTCTCTCTGGTCCTGACGACACACTGTCTCTCTCCGACCCTGACGACACACTGTCTCTCTCTGTTCCTGACGACACACTGTCTCTCTCTGTTCCTGACGACACACTGTCTCTCTCTGTTCCTGACGACACACTGTCTCTCTCTGGTCCTGACGACACACTGTCTCTCTCTGGTCCTGACGACACACTGTCTCTCTCTGTTCCTGACGACACACTGTCTCTCTCTGTTCTTGACGACACACTGTCTCTCTCTGTTCCTGACGACACACTGTCTCTCTCTGACCCTGATGACACACTGTCTCTCTCTGACCCTGACGACACACTGTCTCTCTCTGTTCCTGACGACACACTGTCTCTCTCTGGTCCTGACGACACACTGTCTCTCTCTGACCCTGACGACACACTGTCTGTCTCTGACCCTGACGACACACTGTCTCTCTCTGACCCTGACGACACACTGTCTCTCTCTGGCCCTGACGACACACTGTCTCTCTCTGTTCCTGACGACACACTGTCTCTCTCTGACCCTGACGACACACTGTCTCTCTCTGACCCTGACGACACACTGTCTCTCTCTGACCCTGACGACACACTGTCTCTCTCTGTTCCTGACGACACACTGTCTCTCTCTGTTCCTGACGACACACTGTCTCTCTCTGTTCCTGACGACACACTGTCTCTCTCTGACCCTGACGACACACTGTCTCTCTCTGTTCCTGACGACACACTGTCTCTCTCTGACCCTGACGACACACTGTCTCTCTCTGACCCTGACGACACACTGTCTCTCTCTGACCCTGACGACACACTGTCTCTCTCTGTTCCTGACGACACACTGTCTCTCTCTGTTCCTGACGACACACTGTCTCTCTCTGTTCCTGACGACACACTGTCTCTCTCTGACCCTGACGACACACTGTCTCTCTCTGTTCCTGACGACACTCTGTCTCTCTCTGTTCCTGACGACACACTGTCTCTCTCTGGTCCTGACGACACACTGTCTCTCTCTGACCCTGACGACGCACTGTCTCTCTCTGACCCTGACGACACACTGTCTCTCTCTGTTCCTGACGACACACTGTCTCTCTCTGTTCCTGACGACACACTGTCTCTCTCTGTTCCTGACGACACACTGTCTCTCTCTGGCCCTGACGACACACTGTCTCTCTCTGTTCCTGACGACACACTGTCTCTCTCCGACCCTGACGACACACTGTCTCTCTCTGTTCCTGACGACACACTGTCTCTCTCTGGCCCTGACGACACACTGTCTCTCTCTGTTCCTGACGACACACTGTCTCTCTCTGGCCCTGACGACACACTGTCTCTCTCTGGCCCTGACGACACACTGTCTCTCTCTGTTCCTGACGACACACTGTCTCTCTCTGGCCCTGACGACACACTGTCTCTCTCTGGCCCTGACGACACACTGTCTCTCTCTGTTCCTGACGACACACTGTCTCTCTCTGGCCCTGACGACACACTGTCTCTCTCTGTTCCTGACGACACACTGTCTCTCTCTGTTCCTGACGACACACTGTCTCTCTCTGGCCCTGATGACACACTGTCTTTCTCTGTTCCTGACGACACACTGTCTCTCTCTGTTCCTGACGACACACTGTCTCTCTCTGACCCTGACGACACACTGTCTCTCTCTGACCCTGACGACACACTGTCTCTCTCTGTTCCTGACGACACACTGTCTCTCTCCTACCCTGACGACACACTGTCTCTCTCTGGTCCTGACGACACACTGTCTCTCTCTGTTCCTGACGACACACTGTCTCTCTCTGTTCCTGACGACACACTGTCTCTCTCTGGACCTGACGACACACTGTCTCTCTCTGGTCCTGACGACACACTGTCTCTCTCTGTTCCTGACGACACACTGTCTCTCTCTGTTCCTGACGACACACTGTCTCTCTCTGACCCTGACGACACACTGTCTCTCTCTGGCCCTGACGACACACTGTCTCTCTCTGTTCCTGACGACACACTGTCTCTCTCTGACCCTGACGACACACTGTCTCTCTCTGACCCTGACGACACACTGTCTCTCTCTGTTCCTGACGACACACTGTCTCTCTCTGACCCTGACGACACACTGTCTCTCTCTGGTCCTGACGACACACTGTCTCTCTCTGTTCCTGACGACACACTGTCTCTCTCTGGTCCTGACGACACACTGTCTCTCTCTGACCCTGACGACACACTGTCTCTCTCTGTTCCTGACGACACACTGTCTCTCTCTGACCCTGACGACACACTGTCTCTCTCTGTTCCTGACGACACACTGTCTCTCTCTGGTCCTGACGACACACTGTCTCTCTCTGGTCCTGACGACACACTGTCTCTCTCTGGTCCTGACGACACACTGTCTCTCTCTGTTCCTGACGACACACTGTCTCTCTCTGTTCCTGACGACACACTGTCTCTCTCTGGTCCTGACGACACACTGTCTCTCTCTGGTCCTGACGACACACTGTCTCTCTCTGTTCCTGACGACACACTGTCTCTCTCTGACCCTGACGACACACTGTCTCTCTCTGTTCCTGACGACACACTGTCTCTCTCTGACCCTGACGACACACTGTCTCTCTCTGTTCCTGACGACACACTGTCTCTCTCTGACCCTGACGACACACTGTCTCTCTCTGACCCTGACGACACACTGTCTCTCTCTGTTCCTGACGACACACTGTCTCTCTCTGGCCCTGACGACACACTGTCTCTCTCTGACCCTGACGACACACTGTCTCTCTCTGTTCCTGACGACACACTGTCTCTCTCTGTTCCTGACGACACACTGTCTCTCTCTGGTCCTGACGACACACTGTCTCTCTCTGGCCCTGACGACACACTGTCTCTCTCTGACCCTGACGACACACTGTCTCTCTCTGGTCCTGACGAC
Organism: Salvelinus fontinalis; assembly: GCF_029448725.1. Classification (NCBI taxonomy): domain Eukaryota; kingdom Metazoa; phylum Chordata; class Actinopteri; order Salmoniformes; family Salmonidae; genus Salvelinus; species Salvelinus fontinalis. Next base: position 72,378,070 of record NC_074667.1, read on the forward strand.
ACACTGTCTCTCTCTGGTCCTGACGACACACTGTCTCTCTCTGGTCCTGACGACACACTGTCTCTCTCTGTTCCTGACGACACACTGTCTCTCTCTGACCCTGACGACACACTGTCTCTCTCTGTTCCTGACGACACACTGTCTCTCTCTGACCCTGACGACACACTGTCTCTCTCTGTTCCTGACGACACACTGTCTCTCTCTGGTCCTGACGACACACTGTCTCTCTCTGACCCTGACGACACACTGTCTCTCTCTGGTCCTGACGACACACTGTCTCTCTCTGACCCTGACGACACACTGTCTCTCTCTGTCCCTGACGACACACTGTCTCTCTCTGTTCCTGACGACACACTGTCTCTCTCTGGCCCTGACGACACACTGTCTCTCTCTGGTCCTGACGACACACTGTCTCTCTCTGGTCCTGACGACACACTGTCTCTCTCTGGTCCTGACGACACACTGTCTCTCTCTGTTCCTGACGACACACTGTCTCTCTCTGACCCTGACGACACACTGTCTCTCTCTGTTCCTGACGACACACTGTCTCTCTCTGTTCCTGACGACACACTGTCTCTCTCTGGTCCTGACGACACACTGTCTCTCTCTGGTCCTGACGACACACTGTCTCTCTCTGACCCTGACGACACACTGTCTCTCTCTGTCCTGACGACACACTGTCTCTCTCTGGTCCTGACGACACACTGTCTCTCTCTGGTCCTGACGACACACTGTCTCTCTCTGTCCCTGACGACACACTGTCTCTCTCTGTCCCTGACGACACACTGTCTCTCTCTGACCCTGACGACACACTGTCTCTCTCTGTTCCTGACGACACACTGTCTCTCTCTGTTCCTGACGACACACTGTCTCTCTCTGTTCCTGACGACACACTGTCTCTCTCTGACCCTGACGACACACTGTCTCTCTCTGTTCCTGACGACACACTGTCTCTCTCTGTTCCTGACGACACACTGTCTCTCTCTGTTCCTGACGACACACTGTCTCTCTCTGACCCTGACGACACACTGTCTCTCTCTGTTCCTGACGACACACTGTCTCTCTCTGTTCCTGACGACACACTGTCTCTCTCTGTTCCTGACGACACACTGTCTCTCTCTGACCCTGACGACACACTGTCTCTCTCTGTTCCTGACGACACACTGTCTCTCTCTGTTCCTGACGACACACTGTCTCTCTCTGTTCCTGACGACACACTGTCTCTCTCTGTTCCTGACGACACACTGTCTCTCTCTGTCCCTGACGACACACTGTCTCTCTCTGTTCCTGACGACACACTGTCTCTCTCTGACCCTGACGACACACTGTCTCTCTCTGTTCCTGACGACACACTGTCTCTCTCTGTCCCTGACGACACACTGTCTCTCTCTGTTCCTGACGACACACTGTCTCTCTCTGTCCCTGACGACACACTGTCTCTCTCTGGCCCTGACGACACACTGTCTCTCTCTGTTCCTGACGACACACTGTCTCTCTCTGTCCCTGACGACACACTGTCTCTCTCTGGCCCTGACGACACACTGTCTCTCTCTGTTCCTGACGACACACTGTCTCTCTCTGGCCCTGACGACACACTGTCTCTCTCTGTTCCTGACGACACACTGTCTCTCTCTGTTCCTGACGACACACTGTCTCTCTCTGGCCCTGACGACACACTGTCTTTCTCTGTTCCTGACGACACACTGTCTCTCTCTGTTCCTGACGACACACTGTCTCTCTCTGACCCTGACGACACACTGTCTCTCTCTGACCCTGACGACACACTGTCTCTCTCTGTTCCTGACGACACACTGTCTCTCTCCTACCCTGACGACACACTGTCTCTCTCTGGTCCTGACGACACACTGTCTCTCTCTGTTCCTGACGACACACTGTCTCTCTCTGTTCCTGACGACACACTGTCTCTCTCTGGACCTGACGACACACTGTCTCTCTCTGGTCCTGACGACACACTGTCTCTCTCTGTTCCTGACGACACACTGTCTCTCTCTGTTCCTGACGACACACTGTCTCTCTCTGACCCTGACGACACACTGTCTCTCTCTGGCCCTGACGACACACTGTCTCTCTCTGTTCTTGACGACACACTGTCTCTCTCTGACCCTGACGACACACTGTCTCTCTCTGACCCTGACGACACACTGTCTCTCTCTGTTCCTGACGACACACTGTCTCTATCTGACCCTGACGACACACTGTCTCTCTCTGGTCCTGACGACACACTGTCTCTCTCTGTTCCTGACGACACACTGTCTCTCTCTGGTCCTGACGACACACTGTCTCTCTCTGACCCTGACGACACACTGTCTCTCTCTGTTCCTGACGACACACTGTCTCTCTCTGACCCTGACGACACACTGTCTCTCTCTGTTCCTGACGACACGCTGTCTCTCTCTGGTCCTGACGACACACTGTCTCTCTCTGGTCCTGACGACACACTGTCTCTCTCTGGTCCTGACGACACACTGTCTCTCTCTGTTCCTGACGACACACTGTCTCTCTCTGTTCCTGACGACACACTGTCTCTCTCTGTTCCTGACGACACACTGTCTCTCTCTGGCCCTGACGACACACTGTCTCTCTCTGACCCTGACGACACACTGTCTCTCTCTGACCCTGACGACACACTGTCTCTCTCTGTTCCTGACGACACACTGTCTCTCTCTGTTCCTGACGACACACTGTCTCTCTCTGTTCCTGACGACACACTGTCTCTCTCTGACCCTGACGACACACTGTCTCTCTCTGTTCCTGACGACACTCTGTCTCTCTCTGTTCCTGACGACACACTGTCTCTCTCTGGTCCTGACGACACACTGTCTCTCTCTGACCCTGACGACGCACTGTCTCTCTCTGACCCTGACGACACACTGTCTCTCTCTGTTCCTGACGACACACTGTCTCTCTCTGTTCCTGACGACACACTGTCTCTCTCTGTTCCTGACGACACACTGTCTCTCTCTGGCCCTGACGACACACTGTCTCTCTCTGTTCCTGACGACACACTGTCTCTCTCCGACCCTGACGACACACTGTCTCTCTCTGTTCCTGACGACACACTGTCTCTCTCTGGCCCTGACGACACACTGTCTCTCTCTGTTCCTGACGACACACTGTCTCTCTCTGGCCCTGACGACACACTGTCTCTCTCTGGCCCTGACGACACACTGTCTCTCTCTGTTCCTGACGACACACTGTCTCTCTCTGGCCCTGACGACACACTGTCTCTCTCTGGCCCTGACGACACACTGTCTCTCTCTGTTCCTGACGACACACTGTCTCTCTCTGGCCCTGACGACACACTGTCTCTCTCTGTTCCTGACGACACACTGTCTCTCTCTGTTCCTGACGACACACTGTCTCTCTCTGGCCCTGATGACACACTGTCTTTCTCTGTTCCTGACGACACACTGTCTCTCTCTGTTCCTGACGACACACTGTCTCTCTCTGACCCTGACGACACACTGTCTCTCTCTGACCCTGACGACACACTGTCTCTCTCTGTTCCTGACGACACACTGTCTCTCTCCTACCCTGACGACACACTGTCTCTCTCTGGTCCTGACGACACACTGTCTCTCTCTGTTCCTGACGACACACTGTCTCTCTCTGTTCCTGACGACACACTGTCTCTCTCTGGACCTGACGACACACTGTCTCTCTCTGGTCCTGACGACACACTGTCTCTCTCTGTTCCTGACGACACACTGTCTCTCTCTGTTCCTGACGACACACTGTCTCTCTCTGACCCTGACGACACACTGTCTCTCTCTGGCCCTGACGACACACTGTCTCTCTCTGTTCTTGACGACACACTGTCTCTCTCTGACCCTGACGACACACTGTCTCTCTCTGACCCTGACGACACACTGTCTCTCTCTGTTCCTGACGACACACTGTCTCTATCTGACCCTGACGACACACTGTCTCTCTCTGGTCCTGACGACACACTGTCTCTCTCTGTTCCTGACGACACACTGTCTCTCTCTGGTCCTGACGACACACTGTCTCTCTCTGACCCTGACGACACACTGTCTCTCTCTGTTCCTGACGACACACTGTCTCTCTCTGACCCTGACGACACACTGTCTCTCTCTGTTCCTGACGACACACTGTCTCTCTCTGGTCCTGACGACACACTGTCTCTCTCTGGTCCTGACGACACACTGTCTCTCTCTGGTCCTGACGACACACTGTCTCTCTCTGTTCCTGACGACACACTGTCTCTCTCTGTTCCTGACGACACACTGTCTCTCTCTGGTCCTGACGACACACTGTCTCTCTCTGGTCCTGACGACACACTGTCTCTCTCTGTTCCTGACGACACACTGTCTCTCTCTGACCCTGACGACACACTGTCTCTCTCTGTTCCTGACGACACACTGTCTCTCTCTGACCCTGACGACACACTGTCTCTCTCTGTTCCTGACGACACACTGTCTCTCTCTGACCCTGATGACACACTGTCTCTCTCTGACCCTGACGACACACTGTCTCTCTCTGTTCCTGACGACACACTGTCTCTCTCTGGCCCTGACGACACACTGTCTCTCTCCGACCCTGACGACACACTGTCTCTCTCTGTTCCTGACGACACACTGTCTCTCTCTGTTCCTGACGACACACTGTCTCTCTCTGGTCCTGATGACACACTGTCTCTCTCTGGCCCTGACGACACACTGTCTCTCTCTGACCCTGACGACACACTGTCTCTCTCTGGTCCTGACGACACACTGTCTCTCTCTGGTCCTGACGACACACTGTCTCTCTCTGGCCCTGACGACACACTGTCTCTCTCTGTTCCTGACGACACACTGTCTCTCTCTGACCCTGACGACACACTGTCTCTCTCTGTTCCTGACGACACACTGTCTCTCTCTGACCCTGACGACACACTGTCTCTCTCTGTTCCTGACGACACACTGTATCTCTCTGGTCCTGACGACACACTGTCTCTCTCTGACCCTGACGACACACTGTCTCTCTCTGGTCCTGACGACACACTGTCTCTCTCTGACCCTGACGACACACTGTCTCTCTCTGACCCTGACGACACACTGTCTCTCTCTGTTCCTGACGATACACTGTCTCTCTCTGGCCCTGACGACACACTGTCTCTCTCTGGTCCTGACAACACACTGTCTCTCTCTGGTCCTGACGAAACACTGTCTCTCTCTGGTCCTGACGACACACTGTCTCTCTCTGTTCCTGACGACACACTGTCTCTCTCTGACCCTGACGACACACTGTCTCTCTCTGTTCCTGACGACACACTGTCTCTCTCTGTTCTTGACGACACACTGTCTCTCTCTGGTCCTGACGACACACTGTCTCTCTCTGGACCTGACGACACACTGTCTCTCTCTGACCCTGACGACACACTGTCTCTCTCTGACCCTGACGACACACTGTCTCTCTCTGGTCCTGACGACACACTGTCTCTCTCTGTTCCTGACGACACACTGTCTCTCTCTGTTCCTGACGACACACTGTCTCTCTCTGGTCCTGACGACACACTGTCTCTCTCTGACCCTGACGACACACTGTCTCTCTCTGGTCCTGACGACACACTGTCTCTCTCTGTTCCTGACGACACACTGTCTCTCTCTGTTCCTGACGACACACTGTCTCTCTCTGACCCTGACGACACACTGTCTCTCTCTGTTCCTGACGACACACTGTCTCTCTCTGGTCCTGACGACACACTGTCTCTCTCTGACCCTGACGACAAACTGTCTCTCTCTGGTCCTGACGACACACTGTCTCTCTGTTCCTGACGACACACTGTCTCTCTCTGTTCTTGACGACACACTGTCTCTCTCTGGTCCTGACGACACACTGTCTCTCTCTGTTCCTGACGACACACTGTCTCTCTCTGGTCCTGACGACACACTGTCTCTCTCCGACCCTGACGACACACTGTCTCTCTCTGTTCCTGACGACACACTGTCTCTCTCTGTTCCTGACGACACACTGTCTCTCTCTGTTCCTGACGACACACTGTCTCTCTCTGGTCCTGACGACACACTGTCTCTCTCTGACCCTGACGACACACTGTCTCTCTCTGGTCCTGACGACACACTGTCTCTCTCTGTTCCTGACGACACACTGTCTCTCTCTGTTCCTGACGACACACTGTCTCTCTCTGACCCTGACGACACACTGTCTCTCTCTGTTCCTGACGACACACTGTCTCTCTCTGGTCCTGACGACACACTGTCTCTCTCTGACCCTGACGACACACTGTCTCTCTCTGGTCCTGACGACACACTGTCTCTCTGTTCCTGACGACACACTGTCTCTCTCTGTTCTTGACGACACACTGTCTCTCTCTGGTCCTGACGACACACTGTCTCTCTCTGTTCCTGACGACACACTGTCTCTCTCTGGTCCTGACGACACACTGTCTCTCTCCGACCCTGACGACACACTGTCTCTCTCTGTTCCTGACGACACAGTGTCTCTCTCTGACCCTGACGACACACTGTCTCTCTCTGACCCTGACGACACACTGTCTCTCTCTGGTCCTGACGACACACTGTCTCTCTCCGACCCTGACGACACACTGTCTCTCTCTGTTCCTGACGACACACTGTCTCTCTCTGGTCCTGACGACACACTGTCTCTCTCTGACCCTGACGACACACTGTCTCTCTCTGGTCCTGACGACACACTGTCTCTCTCTGTTCCTGACGACACACTGTCTCTCTCTGTTCCTGACGACACACTGTCTCTCTCTGTTCCTGACGACACACTGTCTCTCTCTGTTCCTGACGACACACTGTCTCTCTCTGACCCTGACGACACACTGTCTCTCTCTGTTCCTGACGACACTCTGTCTCTCTCTGTTCCTGACGACACACTGTCTCTCTCTGGTCCTGACGACACACTGTCTCTCTCTGACCCTGACGACGCACTGTCTCTCTCTGACCCTGACGACACACTGTCTCTCTCTGTTCCTGACGACACACTGTCTCTCTCTGTTCCTGACGACACACTGTCTCTCTCTGTTCCTGACGACACACTGTCTCTCTCTGGTCCTGACGACACACTGTCTCTCTCTGTTCCTGACGACACACTGTCTCTCTCTGGTCCTGACGACACACTGTCTCTCTCCGACCCTGACGACACACTGTCTCTCTCTGTTCCTGACGACACAGTGTCTCTCTCTGACCCTGACGACACACTGTCTCTCTCTGGTCCTGACGACACACTGTCTCTCTCTGGTCCTGACGACACACTGTCTCTCTCCGACCCTGACGACACACTGTCTCTCTCTGTTCCTGACGACACACTGTCTCTCTCTGTTCCTGACGACACACTGTCTCTCTCTGGTCCTGACGACACACTGTCTCTCTCTGGTCCTGACGACACACTGTCTCTCTCCGACCCTGACGACACACTGTCTCTCTCTGTTCCTGACGACACACTGTCTCTCTCTGTTCCTGACGACACACTGTCTCTCTCTGTTCCTGACGACACACTGTCTCTCTCTGGTCCTGACGACACACTGTCTCTCTCTGGTCCTGACGACACACTGTCTCTCTCTGTTCCTGACGACACACTGTCTCTCTCTGTTCTTGACGACACACTGTCTCTCTCTGTTCCTGACGACACACTGTCTCTCTCTGACCCTGATGACACACTGTCTCTCTCTGACCCTGACGACACACTGTCTCTCTCTGTTCCTGACGACACACTGTCTCTCTCTGGTCCTGACGACACACTGTCTCTCTCTGACCCTGACGACACACTGTCTGTCTCTGACCCTGACGACACACTGTCTCTCTCTGACCCTGACGACACACTGTCTCTCTCTGGCCCTGACGACACACTGTCTCTCTCTGTTCCTGACGACACACTGTCTCTCTCTGACCCTGACGACACACTGTCTCTCTCTGACCCTGACGACACACTGTCTCTCTCTGACCCTGACGACACACTGTCTCTCTCTGTTCCTGACGACACACTGTCTCTCTCTGTTCCTGACGACACACTGTCTCTCTCTGTTCCTGACGACACACTGTCTCTCTCTGACCCTGACGACACACTGTCTCTCTCTGTTCCTGACGACACACTGTCTCTCTCTGACCCTGACGACACACTGTCTCTCTCTGACCCTGACGACACACTGTCTCTCTCTGACCCTGACGACACACTGTCTCTCTCTGTTCCTGACGACACACTGTCTCTCTCTGTTCCTGACGACACACTGTCTCTCTCTGTTCCTGACGACACACTGTCTCTCTCTGACCCTGACGACACACTGTCTCTCTCTGTTCCTGACGACACTCTGTCTCTCTCTGTTCCTGACGACACACTGTCTCTCTCTGGTCCTGACGACACACTGTCTCTCTCTGACCCTGACGACGCACTGTCTCTCTCTGACCCTGACGACACACTGTCTCTCTCTGTTCCTGACGACACACTGTCTCTCTCTGTTCCTGACGACACACTGTCTCTCTCTGTTCCTGACGACACACTGTCTCTCTCTGGCCCTGACGACACACTGTCTCTCTCTGTTCCTGACGACACACTGTCTCTCTCCGACCCTGACGACACACTGTCTCTCTCTGTTCCTGACGACACACTGTCTCTCTCTGGCCCTGACGACACACTGTCTCTCTCTGTTCCTGACGACACACTGTCTCTCTCTGGCCCTGACGACACACTGTCTCTCTCTGGCCCTGACGACACACTGTCTCTCTCTGTTCCTGACGACACACTGTCTCTCTCTGGCCCTGACGACACACTGTCTCTCTCTGGCCCTGACGACACACTGTCTCTCTCTGTTCCTGACGACACACTGTCTCTCTCTGGCCCTGACGACACACTGTCTCTCTCTGTTCCTGACGACACACTGTCTCTCTCTGTTCCTGACGACACACTGTCTCTCTCTGGCCCTGATGACACACTGTCTTTCTCTGTTCCTGACGACACACTGTCTCTCTCTGTTCCTGACGACACACTGTCTCTCTCTGACCCTGACGACACACTGTCTCTCTCTGACCCTGACGACACACTGTCTCTCTCTGTTCCTGACGACACACTGTCTCTCTCTGACCCTGACGACACACTGTCTCTCTCTGGTCCTGACGACACACTGTCTCTCTCTGTTCCTGACGACACACTGTCTCTCTCTGTTCCTGACGACACACTGTCTCTCTCTGGACCTGACGACACACTGTCTCTCTCTGGTCCTGACGACACACTGTCTCTCTCTGTTCCTGACGACACACTGTCTCTCTCTGTTCCTGACGACACACTGTCTCTCTCTGACCCTGACGACACACTGTCTCTCTCTGGCCCTGACGACACACTGTCTCTCTCTGTTCTTGACGACACACTGTCTCTCTCTGACCCTGACGACACACTGTCTCTCTCTGACCCTGACGACACACTGTCTCTCTCTGTTCCTGACGACACACTGTCTCTATCTGACCCTGACGACACACTGTCTCTCTCTGGTCCTGACGACACACTGTCTCTCTCTGTTCCTGACGACACACTGTCTCTCTCTGGTCCTGACGACACACTGTCTCTCTCTGACCCTGACGACACACTGTCTCTCTCTGTTCCTGACGACACACTGTCTCTCTCTGACCCTGACGACACACTGTCTCTCTCTGTTCCTGACGACACACTGTCTCTCTCTGGTCCTGACGACACACTGTCTCTCTCTGGTCCTGACGACACACTGTCTCTCTCTGGTCCTGACGACACACTGTCTCTCTCTGTTCCTGACGACACACTGTCTCTCTCTGTTCCTGACGACACACTGTCTCTCTCTGGTCCTGACGACACACTGTCTCTCTCTGGTCCTGACGACACACTGTCTCTCTCTGTTCCTGACGACACACTGTCTCTCTCTGACCCTGACGACACACTGTCTCTCTCTGTTCCTGACGACACACTGTCTCTCTCTGACCCTGACGACACACTGTCTCTCTCTGTTCCTGACGACACACTGTCTCTCTCTGACCCTGATGACACACTGTCTCTCTCTGACCCTGACGACACACTGTCTCTCTCTGTTCCTGACGACACACTGTCTCTCTCTGGCCCTGACGACACACTGTCTCTCTCCGACCCTGACGACACACTGTCTCTCTCTGTTCCTGACGACACACTGTCTCTCTCTGTTCCTGACGACACACTGTCTCTCTCTGGTCCTGATGACACACTGTCTCTCTCTGGCCCTGACGACACACTGTCTCTCTCTGACCCTGACGACACACTGTCTCTCTCTGGTCCTGACGACACACTGTCTCTCTCTGGTCCTGACGACACACTGTCTCTCTCTGGCCCTGACGACACACTGTCTCTCTCTGTTCCTGACGACACACTGTCTCTCTCTGACCCTGACGACACACTGTCTCTCTCTGTTCCTGACGACACACTGTCTCTCTCTGACCCTGACGACACACTGTCTCTCTCTGTTCCTGACGACACACTGTCTCTCTCTGACCCTGACGACACACTGTCTCTCTCTGACCCTGACGACACACTGTCTCTCTCTGGCCCTGACGACGCACTGTCTCTCTCTGACCCTGACGACGCACTGTCTCTCTCTGACCCTGACGACGCACTGTCTCTCTCTGTTCCTGACGACACACTGTCTCTCTCTGTTCCTGACGACACACTGTCTCTCTCTGTTCCTGACGACACACTGTCTCTCTCTGGCCCTGACGACACACTGTCTCTCTCTGTTCCTGACGACACACTGTCTCTCTCCGACCCTGACGACACACTGTCTCTCTCTGTTCCTGACGACACACTGTCTCTCTCTGGCCCTGACGACACACTGTCTCTCTCTGTTCCTGACGACACACTGTCTCTCTCTGGCCCTGACGACACACTGTCTCTCTCTGGCCCTGACGACACACTGTCTCTCTCTGTTCCTGACGACACACTGTCTCTCTCTGGCCCTGACGACACACTGTCTCTCTCTGGCCCTGACGACACACTGTCTCTCTCTGTTCCTGACGACACACTGTCTCTCTCTGGCCCTGACGACACACTGTCTCTCTCTGTTCCTGACGACACACTGTCTCTCTCTGTTCCTGACGACACACTGTCTCTCTCTGGCCCTGATGACACACTGTCTTTCTCTGTTCCTGACGACACACTGTCTCTCTCTGTTCCTGACGACACACTGTCTCTCTCTGACCCTGACGACACACTGTCTCTCTCTGACCCTGACGACACACTGTCTCTCTCTGTTCCTGACGACACACTGTCTCTCTCTGACCCTGACGACACACTGTCTCTCTCTGGTCCTGACGACACACTGTCTCTCTCTGTTCCTGACGACACACTGTCTCTCTCTGTTCCTGACGACACACTGTCTCTCTCTGGACCTGACGACACACTGTCTCTCTCTGGTCCTGACGACACACTGTCTCTCTCTGTTCCTGACGACACACTGTCTCTCTCTGTTCCTGACGACACACTGTCTCTCTCTGACCCTGACGACACACTGTCTCTCTCTGGCCCTGACGACACACTGTCTCTCTCTGTTCTTGACGACACACTGTCTCTCTCTGACCCTGACGACACACTGTCTCTCTCTGACCCTGACGACACACTGTCTCTCTCTGTTCCTGACGACACACTGTCTCTATCTGACCCTGACGACACACTGTCTCTCTCTGGTCCTGACGACACACTGTCTCTCTCTGTTCCTGACGACACACTGTCTCTCTCTGGTCCTGACGACACACTGTCTCTCTCTGACCCTGACGACACACTGTCTCTCTCTGTTCCTGACGACACACTGTCTCTCTCTGACCCTGACGACACACTGTCTCTCTCTGTTCCTGACGACACACTGTCTCTCTCTGGTCCTGACGACACACTGTCTCTCTCTGGTCCTGACGACACACTGTCTCTCTCTGGTCCTGACGACACACTGTCTCTCTCTGTTCCTGACGACACACTGTCTCTCTCTGTTCCTGACGACACACTGTCTCTCTCTGGTCCTGACGACACACTGTCTCTCTCTGGTCCTGACGACACACTGTCTCTCTCTGTTCCTGACGACACACTGTCTCTCTCTGACCCTGACGACACACTGTCTCTCTCTGTTCCTGACGACACACTGTCTCTCTCTGACCCTGACGACACACTGTCTCTCTCTGTTCCTGACGACACACTGTCTCTCTCTGACCCTGATGACACACTGTCTCTCTCTGACCCTGACGACACACTGTCTCTCTCTGTTCCTGACGACACACTGTCTCTCTCTGGCCCTGACGACACACTGTCTCTCTCCGACCCTGACGACACACTGTCTCTCTCTGTTCCTGACGACACACTGTCTCTCTCTGTTCCTGACGACACACTGTCTCTCTCTGGTCCTGATGACACACTGTCTCTCTCTGGCCCTGACGACACACTGTCTCTCTCTGACCCTGACGACACACTGTCTCTCTCTGGTCCTGACGACACACTGTCTCTCTCTGGTCCTGACGACACACTGTCTCTCTCTGGCCCTGACGACACACTGTCTCTCTCTGTTCCTGACGACACACTGTCTCTCTCTGACCCTGACGACACACTGTCTCTCTCTGTTCCTGACGACACACTGTCTCTCTCTGACCCTGACGACACACTGTCTCTCTCTGTTCCTGACGACACACTGTCTCTCTCTGACCCTGACGACACACTGTCTCTCTCTGACCCTGACGACACACTGTCTCTCTCTGGCCCTGACGACGCACTGTCTCTCTCTGACCCTGACGACGCACTGTCTCTCTCTGGACCTGACGACACACTGTCTCTCTCTGACCCTGACGACGCACTGTCTCTCTCTGTTCCTGACGACACACTGTCTCTCTCTGACCCTGACGACACACTGTCTCTCTCTGGTCCTGACGACACACTGTCTCTCTCTGACCCTGACGACACACTGTCTCTCTCTGGTCCTGACGACACACTGTCTCTCTCTGACCCTGACGACGCACTGTCTCTCTCTGGACCTGACGACACACTGTCTCTCTCTGACCCTGACGACGCACTGTCTCTCTCTGTTCCTGACGACACACTGTCTCTCTCTGACCCTGACGACACACTGTCTCTCTCTGACCCTGACGACACACTGTCTCTCTCTGGTCCTGACGACACACTGTCTCTCTCTGGTCCTGACGACACACCGTCTCTCTCTGGACCTGACGACACACTGTCTCTCTCTGACCCTGACGACGCACTGTCTCTCTCTGTTCCTGACGACACACTGTCTCTCTCTGACCCTGACGACACACTGTCTCTCTCTGACCCTGACGACACACTGTCTCTCTCTGGTCCTGACGACACACTGTCTCTCTCTGGTCCTGACGACACACTGTCTCTCTCTGTTCCTGACGACACACTGTCTCTCTCCGACCCTGACGACACACTGTCTCTCTCTGGTCCTGACGACACACTGTCTCTCTCCGACCCTGACGACACACTGTCTCTCTCTGTTCCTGACGACACACTGTCTCTCTCTGGCCCTGACGACACACTGTCTCTCTCTGTTCCTGACGACACACTGTCTCTCTCTGACCCTGACGACACACTGTCTCTCTCTGGTCCTGACGACACACTGTCTCTCTCTGTTCCTGACGACACACTGTCTCTCTCTGTTCTTGACGACACACTGTCTCTCTCTGGCCCTGACGACACACTGTCTCTCTCCGAGCCTGACGACACACTGTCTCTCTCTGGTCCTGACGACACACTGTCTCTCTCTGGTCCTGACGACACACTGTCTCTCTCTGACCCTGACGACACACTGTCTCTCTCTGACCCTGACGACACACTGTCTCTCTCTGTTCCTGACGATACACTGTCTCTCTCTGGCCCTGACGACACACTGTCTCTCTCTGGTCCTGACAACACACTGTCTCTCTCTGGTCCTGACGACACACTGTCTCTCTCTGGTCCTGACGACACACTGTCTCTCTCTGTTCCTGACGACACACTGTCTCTCTCTGACCCTGACGACACACTGTCTCTCTCTGTTCTTGACGACACACTGTCTCTCTCTGGCCCTGACGACACACTGTCTCTCTCCGACCCTGACGACACACTGTCTCTCTCTGGTCCTGACGACACACTGTCTCTCTCTGGTCCTGACGACACACTGTCTCTCTCCGACCCTGACGACACACTGTCTCTCTCTGGTCCTGACGACACACTGTCTCTCTCTGGTCCTGACGACACACTGTCTCTCTCTGACCCTGACGACACACTGTCTCTCTCTGGTCCTGACGACACACTGTCTCTCTCTGACCCTGACGACGCACTGTCTCTCTCTGGACCTGACGACACACTGTCTCTCTCTGACCCTGACGACGCACTGTCTCTCTCTGTTCCTGACGACACACTGTCTCTCTCTGACCCTGACGACACACTGTCTCTCTCTGACCCTGACGACACACTGTCTCTCTCTGGTCCTGACGACACACTGTCTCTCTCTGGTCCTGACGACACACTGTCTCTCTCTGTTCCTGACGACACACTGTCTCTCTCCGACCCTGACGACACACTGTCTCTCTCTGGTCCTGACGACACACTGTCTCTCTCCGACCCTGACGACACACTGTCTCTCTCTGTTCCTGACGACACACTGTCTCTCTCTGGCCCTGACGACACACTGTCTCTCTCTGTTCCTGACGACACACTGTCTCTCTCTGACCCTGACGACACACTGTCTCTCTCTGGTCTTACGACACACTGTCTCTCTCTGTTCCTGACGACACACTGTCTCTCTCTGTTCTTGACGACACACTGTCTCTCTCTGGCCCTGACGACACACTGTCTCTCTCCGAGCCTGACGACACACTGTCTCTCTCTGGTCCTGACGACACACTGTCTCTCTCTGGTCCTGACGACACACTGTCTCTCTCTGACCCTGACGACACACTGTCTCTCTCTGACCCTGACGACACACTGTCTCTCTCTGTTCCTGACGATACACTGTCTCTCTCTGGCCCTGACGACACACTGTCTCTCTCTGGTCCTGACAACACACTGTCTCTCTCTGGTCCTGACGACACACTGTCTCTCTCTGGTCCTGACGACACACTGTCTCTCTCTGTTCCTGACGACACACTGTCTCTCTCTGACCCTGACGACACACTGTCTCTCTCTGTTCTTGACGACACACTGTCTCTCTCTGGTCCTGACGACACACTGTCTCTCTCTGGACCTGACGACACACTGTCTCTCTCTGACCCTGACGACACACTGTCTCTCTCTGACCCTGACGACACACTGTCTCTCTCTGGTCCTGACGACACACTGTCTCTCTCTGTTCCTGACGACACACTGTCTCTCTCTGACCCTGACGACACACTGTCTATCTCTGTTCCTGATGATACACTGTCTCTCTCTGGCCCTGACGACACACTGTCTCTCTCTGGTCCTGACAACACACTGTCTCTCTCTGGTCCTGACGACACACTGTCTCTCTCTGGTCCTGACGACACACTGTCTCTCTCTGTTCCTGACGACACACTGTCTCTCTCTGACCCTGACGACACACTGTCTCTCTCTGTTCCTGACGACACACTGTCTCTCTCTGTTCTTGACGACACACTGTCTCTCTCTGGTCCTGACGACACACTGTCTCTCTCTGGACCTGACGACACACTGTCTCTCTCTGACCCTGACGACACACTGTCTCTCTCTGACCCTGACGACACACTGTCTCTCTCTGGTCCTGACGACACACTGTCTCTCTCTGTTCCTGACGACACACTGTCTCTCTCTGTTCCTGACGACACACTGTCTCTCTCTGGTCCTGACGACACACTGTCTCTCTCTGACCCTGACGACACACTGTCTCTCTCTGGTCCTGACGACACACTGTCTCTCTCTGTTCCTGACGACACACTGTCTCTCTCTGTTCCTGACGACACACTGTCTCTCTCTGACCCTGACGACACACTGTCTCTCTCTGTTCCTGACGACACACTGTCTCTCTCTGGTCCTGACGACACACTGTCTCTCTCTGACCCTGACGACACACTGTCTCTCTCTGGTCCTGACGACACACTGTCTCTCTGTTCCTGACAACACTGTCTCTCTCTGTTCTTGACGACACACTGTCTCTCTCTGGTCCTGACGACACACTGTCTCTCTCTGTTCCTGACGACACACTGTCTCTCTCTGGTCCTGACGACACACTGTCTCTCTCCGACCCTGACGACACACTGTCTCTCTCTGTTCCTGACGACACACTGTCTCTCTCTGTTCCTGACGACACACTGTCTCTCTCTGTTCCTGACGACACACTGTCTCTCTCTGGTCCTGACGACACACTGTCTCTCTCTGACCCTGACGACACACTGTCTCTCTCTGGTCCTGACGACACACTGTCTCTCTCTGTTCCTGACGACACACTGTCTCTCTCTGTTCCTGACGACACACTGTCTCTCTCTGACCCTGACGACACACTGTCTCTCTCTGTTCCTGACGACACACTGTCTCTCTCTGGTCCTGACGACACACTGTCTCTCTCTGACCCTGACGACACACTGTCTCTCTCTGGTCCTGACGACACACTGTCTCTCTGTTCCTGACGACACACTGTCTCTCTCTGTTCTTGACGACACACTGTCTCTCTCTGGTCCTGACGACACACTGTCTCTCTCTGTTCCTGACGACACACTGTCTCTCTCTGGTCCTGACGACACACTGTCTCTCTCCGACCCTGACGACACACTGTCTCTCTCTGTTCCTGACGACACAGTGTCTCTCTCTGACCCTGACGACACACTGTCTCTCTCTGACCCTGACGACACACTGTCTCTCTCTGGTCCTGACGACACACTGTCTCTCTCCGACCCTGACGACACACTGTCTCTCTCTGTTCCTGACGACACACTGTCTCTCTCTGGTCCTGACGACACACTGTCTCTCTCTGACCCTGACGACACACTGTCTCTCTCTGGTCCTGACGACACACTGTCTCTCTCTGTTCCTGACGACACACTGTCTCTCTCTGGTCCTGACGACACACTGTCTCTCTCTGGTCCTGACGACACACTGTCTCTCTCCGACCCTGACGACACACTGTCTCTCTCTGTTCCTGACGACACACTGTCTCTCTCTGTTCCTGACGACACACTGTCTCTCTCTGTTCCTGACGACACACTGTCTCTCTCTGGTCCTGACGACACACTGTCTCTCTCTGGTCCTGACGACACACTGTCTCTCTCTGTTCCTGACGACACACTGTCTCTCTCTGTTCTTGACGACACACTGTCTCTCTCTGTTCCTGACGACACACTGTCTCTCTCTGACCCTGATGACACACTGTCTCTCTCTGACCCTGACGACACACTGTCTCTCTCTGTTCCTGACGACACACTGTCTCTCTCTGGTCCTGACGACACACTGTCTCTCTCTGACCCTGACGACACACTGTCTCTCTCTGACCCTGACGACACACTGTCTCTCTCTGACCCTGACGACACACTGTCTCTCTCTGGCCCTGACGACACACTGTCTCTCTCTGTTCCTGACGACACACTGTCTCTCTCTGACCCTGACGACACACTGTATCACTCTGACCCTGACGACACACTGTCTCTCTCTGACCCTGACGACACACTGTCTCTCTCTGTTCCTGACGACACACTGTCTCTCTCTGTTCCTGACGACACACTGTCTCTCTCTGTTCCTGACGACACACTGTCTCTCTCTGACCCTGACGACACACTGTCTCTCTCTGTTCCTGACGACACACTGTCTCTCTCTGACCCTGACGACACACTGTCTCTCTCTGACCCTGACGACACACTGTCTCTCTCTGACCCTGACGACACACTGTCTCTCTCTGTTCCTGACGACACACTGTCTCTCTCTGTTCCTGACGACACACTGTCTCTCTCTGTTCCTGACGACACACTGTCTCTCTCTGACCCTGACGACACACTGTCTCTCTCTGTTCCTGACGACACTCTGTCTCTCTCTGTTCCTGACGACACACTGTCTCTCTCTGGTCCTGACGACACACTGTCTCTCTCTGGCCCTGACGACGCACTGTCTCTCTCTGACCCTGACGACACACTGTCTCTCTCTGTTCCTGACGACACACTGTCTCTCTCTGTTCCTGACGACACACTGTCTCTCTCTGTTCCTGACGACACACTGTCTCTCTCTGGTCCTGACGACACACTGTCTCTCTCTGTTCCTGACGACACACTGTCTCTCTCTGGTCCTGACGACACACTGTCTCTCTCCGACCCTGACGACACACTGTCTCTCTCTGTTCCTGACGACACAGTGTCTCTCTCTGACCCTGACGACACACTGTCTCTCTCTGACCCTGACGACACACTGTCTCTCTCTGGTCCTGACGACACACTGTCTCTCTCCGACCCTGACGACACACTGTCTCTCTCTGTTCCTGACGACACACTGTCTCTCTCTGGTCCTGACGACACACTGTCTCTCTCTGGTCCTGACGACACACTGTCTCTCTCCGACCCTGACGACGCACTGTCTCTCTCTGTTCCTGACGACACACTGTCTCTCTCTGTTCCTGACGACACACTGTCTCTCTCTGTTCCTGACGACACACTGTCTCTCTCTGGTCCTGACGACACACTGTCTCTCTCTGGTCCTGACGACACACTGTCTCTCTCTGTTCCTGACGACACACTGTCTCTCTCTGTTCTTGACGACACACTGTCTCTCTCTGTTCCTGACGACACACTGTCTCTCTCTGACCCTGATGACACACTGTCTCTCTCTGACCCTGACGACACACTGTCTCTCTCTGTTCCTGACGACACACTGTCTCTCTCTGGTCCTGACGACACACTGTCTCTCTCTGACCCTGACGACACACTGTCTGTCTCTGACCCTGACGACACACTGTCTCTCTCTGACCCTGACGACACACTGTCTCTCTCTGGCCCTGACGACACACTGTCTCTCTCTGTTCCTGACGACACACTGTCTCTCTCTGACCCTGACGACACACTGTCTCTCTCTGACCCTGACGACACACTGTCTCTCTCTGACCCTGACGACACACTGTCTCTCTCTGTTCCTGACGACACACTGTCTCTCTCTGTTCCTGACGACACACTGTCTCTCTCTGTTCCTGACGACACACTGTCTCTCTCTGACCCTGACGACACACTGTCTCTCTCTGTTCCTGACGACAAACTGTCTCTCTCTGACCCTGACGACACACTGTCTCTCTCTGACCCTGACGACACACTGTCTCTCTCTGACCCTGACGACACACTGTCTCTCTCTGTTCCTGACGACACACTGTCTCTCTCTGTTCCTGACGACACACTGTCTCTCTCTGTTCCTGACGACACACTGTCTCTCTCTGACCCTGACGACACACTGTCTCTCTCTGTTCCTGACGACACTCTGTCTCTCTCTGTTCCTGACGACACACTGTCTCTCTCTGGTCCTGACGACACACTGTCTCTCTCTGACCCTGACGACGCACTGTCTCTCTCTGACCCTGACGACACACTGTCTCTCTCTGTTCCTGACGACACACTGTCTCTCTCTGTTCCTGACGACACACTGTCTCTCTCTGTTCCTGACGACACACTGTCTCTCTCTGGCCCTGACGACACACTGTCTCTCTCTGTTCCTGACGACACACTGTCTCTCTCCGACCCTGACGACACACTGTCTCTCTCTGTTCCTGACGACACACTGTCTCTCTCTGGCCCTGACGACACACTGTCTCTCTCTGTTCCTGACGACACACTGTCTCTCTCTGGCCCTGACGACACACTGTCTCTCTCTGGCCCTGACGACACACTGTCTCTCTCTGTTCCTGACGACACACTGTCTCTCTCTGGCCCTGACGACACACTGTCTCTCTCTGGCCCTGACGACACACTGTCTCTCTCTGTTCCTGACGACACACTGTCTCTCTCTGGCCCTGACGACACACTGTCTCTCTCTGTTCCTGACGACACACTGTCTCTCTCTGTTCCTGACGACACACTGTCTCTCTCTGGCCCTGACGACACACTGTCTCTCTCTGTTCCTGACGACACACTGTCTCTCTCTGACCCTGACGACACACTGTCTCTCTCTGACCCTGACGACACACTGTCTCTCTCTGACCCTGACGACACACTGTCTCTCTCTGTTCCTGACGACACACTGTCTCTCTCTGTTCCTGACGACACACTGTCTCTCTCTGTTCCTGACGACACACTGTCTCTCTCTGACCCTGACGACACACTGTCTCTCTCTGTTCCTGACGACACACTGTCTCTCTCTGACCCTGACGACACACTGTCTCTCTCTGACCCTGACGACACACTGTCTCTCTCTGACCCTGACGACACACTGTCTCTCTCTGTTCCTGACGACACACTGTCTCTCTCTGTTCCTGACGACACACTGTCTCTCTCTGTTCCTGACGACACACTGTCTCTCTCTGACCCTGACGACACACTGTCTCTCTCTGTTCCTGACGACACTCTGTCTCTCTCTGTTCCTGACGACACACTGTCTCTCTCTGGTCCTGACGACACACTGTCTCTCTCTGACCCTGACGACGCACTGTCTCTCTCTGACCCTGACGACACACTGTCTCTCTCTGTTCCTGACGACACACTGTCTCTCTCTGTTCCTGACGACACACTGTCTCTCTCTGTTCCTGACGACACACTGTCTCTCTCTGGCCCTGACGACACACTGTCTCTCTCTGTTCCTGACGACACACTGTCTCTCTCCGACCCTGACGACACACTGTCTCTCTCTGTTCCTGACGACACACTGTCTCTCTCTGGCCCTGACGACACACTGTCTCTCTCTGTTCCTGACGACACACTGTCTCTCTCTGGCCCTGACGACACACTGTCTCTCTCTGGCCCTGACGACACACTGTCTCTCTCTGTTCCTGACGACACACTGTCTCTCTCTGGCCCTGACGACACACTGTCTCTCTCTGGCCCTGACGACACACTGTCTCTCTCTGTTCCTGACGACACACTGTCTCTCTCTGGCCCTGACGACACACTGTCTCTCTCTGTTCCTGACGACACACTGTCTCTCTCTGTTCCTGACGACACACTGTCTCTCTCTGGCCCTGATGACACACTGTCTTTCTCTGTTCCTGACGACACACTGTCTCTCTCTGTTCCTGACGACACACTGTCTCTCTCTGACCCTGACGACACACTGTCTCTCTCTGACCCTGACGACACACTGTCTCTCTCTGTTCCTGACGACACACTGTCTCTCTCTGTTCCTGACGACACACTGTCTCTCTCTGGACCTGACGACACACTGTCTCTCTCTGGTCCTGACGACACACTGTCTCTCTCTGTTCCTGACGACACACTGTCTCTCTCTGTTCCTGACGACACACTGTCTCTCTCTGACCCTGACGACACACTGTCTCTCTCTGGCCCTGACGACACACTGTCTCTCTCTGTTCTTGACGACACACTGTCTCTCTCTGACCCTGACGACACACTGTCTCTCTCTGACCCTGACGACACACTGTCTCTCTCTGTTCCTGACGACACACTGTCTCTCTCTGACCCTGACGACACACTGTCTCTCTCTGGTCCTGACGACACACTGTCTCTCTCTGTTCCTGACGACACACTGTCTCTCTCTGGTCCTGACGACACACTGTCTCTCTCTGACCCTGACGACACACTGTCTCTCTCTGTTCCTGACGACACACTGTCTCTCTCTGACCCTGACGACACACTGTCTCTCTCTGTTCCTGACGACACACTGTCTCTCTCTGGTCCTGACGACACACTGTCTCTCTCTGGTCCTGACGACACACTGTCTCTCTCTGGTCCTGACGACACACTGTCTCTCTCTGTTCCTGATGACACACTGTCTCTCTCTGTTCCTGACGACACACTGTCTCTCTCTGGTCCTGACGACACACTGTCTCTCTCTGGTCCTGACGACACACTGTCTCTCTCTGTTCCTGACGACACACTGTCTCTCTCTGACCCTGACGACACACTGTCTCTCTCTGTTCCTGACGACACACTGTCTCTCTCTGACCCTGACGACACACTGTCTCTCTCTGTTCCTGACGACACACTGTCTCTCTCTGACCCTGACGACACACTGTCTCTCTCTGACCCTGACGACACACTGTCTCTCTCTGTTCCTGACGACACACTGTCTCTCTCTGGCCCTGACGACACACTGTCTCTCTCCGACCCTGACGACACACTGTCTCTCTCTGTTCCTGACGACACACTGTCTCTCTCTGTTCCTGACGACACACTGTCTCTCTCTGGTCCTGATGACACACTGTCTCTCTCTGGCCCTGACGACACACTGTCTCTCTCTGACCCTGACGACACACTGTCTCTCTCTGGTCCTGACGACACACTGTCTCTCTCTGGTCCTGACGACACACTGTCTCTCTCTGGCCCTGACGACACACTGTCTCTCTCTGTTCCTGACGACACACTGTCTCTCTCTGACCCTGACGACACACTGTCTCTCTCTGTTCCTGACGACACACTGTCTCTCTCTGACCCTGACGACACACTGTCTCTCTCTGTTCCTGACGACACACTGTCTCTCTCTGACCCTGACGACACACTGTCTCTCTCTGTTCCTGACGACACACTGTCTCTCTCTGACCCTGACGACACACTGTCTCTCTCTGTTCCTGACGACACACTGTCTCTCTCTGGCCCTGACGACACACTGTCTCTCTCTGACCCTGACGACACACTGTCTCTCTCTGGCCCTGACGACACACTGTCTCTCTCTGTTCCTGACGACACACTGTCTCTCTCTGTTCCTGACGACACACTGTCTCTCTCTGGCCCTGACGACACACTGTCTCTCTCTGGCCCTGACGACACACTGTCTCTCTCTGGTCCTGATGACACACTGTCTGTCTCTGGTCCTGACGACACACTGTCTGTCTCTGACCCTGACGACACACTGTCTCTCTCTGACCCTGACGACACACTGTCTCTCTCTGACCCTGACGACACACTGTCTCTCTCTGTTCCTGACGACACACTGTCTCTCTCTGGCCCTGACGACACACTGTCTCTCTCTGTATGGCACCACTTAACTTTGCCGTGCCATTAACACAGTGACCCCAGCCCAGTCAGAACCTTCTGTGCTGTGGGTGAGAGCCCTCTCTATTGTTTTAGCAACTAAATTTGTGATTTGTGTTATACTAAAATAAAACCTTTGCTGCCATGATTCTGGGCCTCAGTAACATTTCACCAGTGAATAAGACGCGCCACAAAGTTCTACTTGTCCTCTTTGTGTGGCTGGTCAAGCTAGTGGCGACCCTCAGAGTAAATGGGATGGTGCATTAGGGGAGCCCGCCACACCGGGTTGATGCGTAACAATACCAATCTTCCTAGTACCCTTCTTACATATTATTGTACTACTTAACTATGAAAATAGAATAACTATCCGCCTGTCTGCTAGATGAAGTTAAAGGTCTGTACTAGGACGAGGAAGACAGGATAGGATACATGAGACGTTTTTTTTTTTTTTTACAGTGTTGGGCCCAGACGGCCAGCTAATTGTACTGGGAGCCTGGAGCAGCCAGACCGCTATTAAATCGGGACGAAGACAGATGAGAGGGAGGGAGGGAGAGGTGAACACAGCTAATTTGAGAGACACCCGCTCTGGCTCGTCAGCGCACGTGGACCAACCCACCGGGCACAGAAGTCAGTTCAACATCTATTCCACGTTGGTTCAATGACATTTCATAGGAATGTAATGGACACAACGTTGATTGAAACAGGGGGTGCCCAGTGTGAAGGTGCATGTAGAGCACATTTCAGGAGCCTGGCACAAGAGAGTAATAACTGTTAGCAGGTACAGGGCAGGAGGTAGCGGGTAGGGGTCATCAGGTACAGTCTTTAGAGACTGATTAGCACCGTGTCTATGACATGTTTCCACTGCAGTGTTAGAAGATAAAATGACAATGCTACTCACTGTAGAAGACCATAGGAAAGCATACACTAGCTATTTGCCTTAACATTTGACCTCAGGATTGTAACCTGGGGAGTGTAACCTGGGGGGTGCGACCTGAGGAGTATGACCTCATACTGGACTCAACTACGCTCTGCCTTGATGTACTCTTATCTTTTTATGAAAGGCCAACACCACTGGGGCTGTGGTGAGAGGGGTTAGGCACTGCCACTTAATGCTTGGTGTGTGTGTACTTAGCGTTTAGTGGGTCAGAGCACCTGTAGAGGGTCTCTCTCCCAGGCACTCTGAGAACACACAGGATGTGTGCAGGCTGACGGCGTAGCAGTCGGATGGGTGTTTTTGTCTTGTCCCTTCCTGTCCCTTGTAAACATCGTTTTTCCTTGTTTTTTCCCGTATATATATTTAATATTTTAACTTCTTATGGCTTCAGGGGCAGTATTGAGTAGCTTGGATGAAAGGTGCACAGAGGTGCCCATAGTAAACTGCCTGCTCCTCAGTCCCAGTTGCTAAAATATGCATATTATTATTCGTATTGGATAGAAAACACTCTGAAGTTTCTAAAACTGTTTGAATGATGTCTGTGATTATAACAGAACTCATATGGCAGGCAAAAACCTGAGAAAAAATCCAAACAGGAAGTGGGAATTCTGAAGTTGGTCGATTTTCAACCAAGACCCTATTGAATACACAGTGGGATATGGATGAGTTTGCACTTCCTACGGCTTCCACTAGATGTCAACAGTCTGTAGAACCTTGTCTGATGCCTCTACTGTGAAGCGGGGGCCGAATGAGAGGGGATTGAGTAAGGTCTATCATTGAGTAAGGTCCATCATGCTCCGACCATGCGCGTTCACATGAAAGGGAGCTCTGTTCCATCGCACATCTGAAGTCAATGTAATTCTCGGGTTGGAACGTTACTGAAGATTTATGTTAAAAACATTCTAAAGATTGATTCAATACATCGTTTGACATGTTTCTACTGACTGTTATGGAACCTTTTGACATTTCGTCTGCTTTTAGTGAACGCGCTTCCTCACTTTGGATTTGTTTGCCAAACACGCTAACAAAAATAGCTATTTGGACATAAATGATGGACATTACCGAACAAAACAAACATTTCTTGTGGAAGTGGGAGTCCTGGGAGTGCATTCTGATGAAGATCAGCAAAGGTAAGTGAAGATTTATAATGCTTTTTATGAGTTTTGTTGACTGCACAATTTGGCGGGTAACTGGGGCTTCCTTTTGTGGCTGAACCCTGTTCTCAGATGATTGAATATTGTGCTTTTTCCATAAAGATTTTTGGAAATCTGACACAGCGGTTGCATTAAGAACAAGTGTATCTTTAATTCTATGTAAAACATGTATCTTTCATCAAAGTTTATGATGAGTATTTCTGTTATTTGACGTGGCTCTCTGCAATTTCTACGGATATTTTGGAGGCATTTCTGAACATGGCGCCAATGTAAACTGATGTTTTTGGATATAAATATGAACTTAATCGAACAAAACATATATATATTGTGTAACATGAAGTCCTATGAGTGTCATCTGATGAAGATCATCAAAGGTTAGTGATTCATTTCATCTCTATTTCTGCTTTTTGTGACTCCTGTATTTGGCTGGAAAAATGACAGTGTTTGTCTGTGATTTTGTGGTGACCTAACATAATCGTTTGTGGTGCTTTCGCTGTAAAGCCTATTTGAAATCGGTCACTTTGGTGGGATTAACAACAAGATTACCTTTAAAATGGTATAAGATACATGTATATTTGAGGAATTTTAATTATGAGATTTCTGTTGTTTGAATTTGGCGCCCTGCACTTTCACTGGCTGTTGTCATATCATCCCGTTAATGGGATTGCAGCCATAAGAAGTTTTAATATAACTTTATATCTACGGACTGAATATACTCTTCTGCAACCCGCCTCACCCAATGTGGTATGGATCTGCTATTTTTATACTTAAGAACTCATTAACTCATCAAAAGCTAGCCAGCTAACTGGCTAACAGCTAACTGGCTACTAGTTAGCCACGGCCCGCTAGCTGTCTAAAGTACATCGGACTGCTAGCTTAAGAGGCCCATCGGACAAATTCTTTGGCCACTATACCCACCATACGGAGCCCTGCTGATCCGTCATCTGAACCGTCGCCTGAACCGGAACCACAACAGATGCTAGCCAGCTAACTAGCTACTAGCTAGTCGTCAGCTAGCCACTGCTAGCGGTCATCAGCTACCTCTATCACGGACAACTTTCGCCAGTCTGCACAGCGCGACTCAAACCAGAGCAATTCTGACTTATTTTTCTCCATATCTCCGGATTCCTACCGCAAGCTCAGAACTTTTTTTCTTTCTTCACCTGGATCATCGCAGCAAGCTAGCTGCTATTCGAGTGGCCACTCCTGGCTAACGTCACTGTCCCGAAGCAATAACCAATTAGCCTGGAGCTAGTCTTGCTAGGCCCATCTCCCGGCTAGCCAAAGAGGTCCGTCCATCAGCCACTACTTGGGCTACAATACCTCTTTTTGTCAACTGGCTTGGACCCCCGCCGACTCATTATGACTGTACCACCGATGTGATTCGCACAATGGGGTTTTTCTCAAC
This sequence comes from Salvelinus fontinalis, assembly GCF_029448725.1. Lineage (NCBI taxonomy): Eukaryota > Metazoa > Chordata > Actinopteri > Salmoniformes > Salmonidae > Salvelinus > Salvelinus fontinalis. Next base: position 72,404,629 of record NC_074667.1, read on the forward strand.
TGGCTCCGCCGTCGCTTCGTCCCCTGAAATCCCATCCGCTAGTATGGTAGTCACGGCCTGCTAGCTGTCCAGAGCACATTCTTTGGCCACTATACCTATTCTGCCAATTGGCCTGGTTTACCACGCGGAGCCCTGTTGATCCGTCTGCCGACGTAACAGCACGAGGGGGCCACAACAGACTTTCTTCCATCGCAACGTCCCTCCAAGGCCCTTCTGTTAGCTTGCTAGCCCCGGCCCGCAAGCTGCCTGAAGCCACTCACTGGACTCCTATGATCACTCGGCTACGCATGCCTCTCGCTAACGTCAATTGCTGTTTTGGTTAGTATGTATTGCCTTATTTCACTGTAGAGCCTCTAGCCCTGCTCAATACGCCTTATTTAACTCCACTCTCATTCCCCAGGCGCTATCATTTGCTAACTTCAGTAACCGTAAAAGCCTTGGTTTCATGCATGTTAACATTAGAAGCCTACTTCCTAGGTTTGTTTAATTCACTGCTTTAGCACACTCTGCCAACCCGGATGTCCTTGCCATGTCTGAATCCTGGCTCAGGAAGACCACCAAAACCCCTGAAATTTCCATCCCTAACTATAACATTTTCCAACAAGATAGAACTGCCAAAGGGGGCGGTGTTGCAATCTACTGCAGAGATAGCCTGCAGAGTTCTGTCTTACTATCCAGGTCTGTACCCAAACAATTCGAGCTTTTACATAAAAAAATTCACCTTTCCAGAAACAAGTCTCTCACCGTTGTCGCTTGCTATAGACCACCTTCTGCCCCCAGCTGTGCCTTGGACACCATATGTGAACTGATTGCCCCACATCTATCTTCAGAGCTAGTGCTGCTAGGTGACCTAAACTGGGACATGCTTAACACCCCGGCCATCCTACAATCTAAGCTTGATGCCCTCAATCTCTAACAAATTATCAATGAACCCACCAGGTACAACCCCAAATCCGTAAACACGGGCACCCTCATAGATATCATCCTAACCAACTTGCCCTCCAAATACACCTTCAACCAAGATCTCAGCGATCACTGCCTCATTGCCTGCATTTGTAACGGGTCTGCGGTCAAACGACCACCCCTCATCACTATCAAACGTTCCCTAAAACACTTCAGTGAGCAGGCCTTCCTAATCGACCTGACCCGGGTATTCTGGAAGGATATTGACCTCATCCCGTCAGTAGAGGATGCCTGGTCATTCTTTAAAACCTTTCCTCAATAGGGGGTGCTGTTTTGACTTTGTAAAAATTTCGTTCCCAAATTAAACTGCCTCGTACTCAATTCTTGCTCGTACAATATGCATATTAGTATTACTATTGGATAGAAAACACTCTCTAGTTTCAAACCGTTTGAATTATATCTGTGAGTAAAACAGAACTCAAGTTGGAGCAATTTTCCTGTGAGGAAGTGAGAAATCTGAAATCAGGCAGGCTGTTCTGAGGTCAGTTTATTAATTTGCATGTCTTCTATTGGTCGAGATGCACTGCATACGCCTTCCCCTAGATGTCAGCAAATAGTGAGAATTGGAATGGAGTTGCTAGGCAGATCTGAGGCCATATAAAGGGTCTGGGAACGTGGGGTCCAGTCTTTTCATCATTCGCCATGACGCAAGACAGACCTCAGGATTGCGTTCTGGAAAGCTCCCGTTATAGGCCTTAGATATATCCGGCTCTGATTTTATTCGATATAGGTGTTAAAGACATCATAATGTTGTTATTTTAAACCGAGTTATATCAGTTTATATCAGTATATTGCGATTTTCGGATATTTCTTAGTGCTGCGTTATAGTGAGTTGGACACGTCTTCGCCACATGGCTAATGTTTACCTCTAATTCCAAAGTTGAAGGCGACAATCTACAACCGAGCAACGATTCCTCTGGACAAAGGACAACTTGCCCAAGATTCTGATGGGAGCTCATCAAAAAGTAAGAAGTATTTATGATGTTAATTCGTTGTTCTGTTGAAAAATGTAAAACTACTATTCCGCCATTAATTTCGGTGCGGTCTCGCTTTAACGCACGCCGTCTGTCGTAGTAATGTTAATTTTAAAAATCTAACACAGCGTTTGCATTAAGATCTAATGTATCTTTAATTTGCTGTCCAACCTGTATTTTTTAGTCAAGTTTATGATTAGTTACTGATTAGATTAGGTGCCTCTCCCAAGATTTCTCCCGACATTTTGTTGGCAGCTTGGCTACTATTCTCATTGTATAATCACGATTTGTGCCGCTAAATATGCACATTTTCGAACAAACTCTATATGTATTGTGTAATATGATGTTATAGGACTGTCATCTGAAGAACTTTGAGAAGGTTAGTGAAAAAATTAATATCTTTTGCTGGTTTATTCGTTATCGCTATTGTTGGCTTGAATCAATGCTGTTGTGTGGCTGGCTATTGTAGTAAGCTAATATAATGCTATTTTGTGTTTTCGCTGTAAAACACTTAAAAAATCTGAAATATTGGCTGGATTCACAAGATCTTTGTCTTTCATTTGCTGTACGCTGTGTATTTTTCATAAATGTTTTATGATGAGTATTTAGGTAATTCACGTTGGTCTCTGTAGTTATTCTAGTTGCTTTGGTGAGAGTTGTGATGGTGGCTGCAATGTAAAACTATGATTTATACCTGAAATATGCACATTTTTCTAACAAAACATATGCTATACAATAAATATGTTATCAGACTGTCATCTGATGAAGTTGTTTCTTGGTTAGTGACTATTTATATCTTTATTTGGTCGAAATTGTGATAGCTACCTATGCAGGAAAAAAATGGCGGGGAAAAAAGTTGTGTCTTTTGCTATCGTGGTTAGCTAATAGAAATACATAGTGTCTTCCCTGTAAAACATTTTAAAAATCAGAAATGATGGCTGGATTCACAAGATGTGTATCTTTCATCTGGTGTCTTGGACTTGTGATTTAATGATATTTAGATGCTAGTATTTACTTGTGACGCTATGCTAGGCTGTGCTAGTCAGCTTTTTTACTGATGGGGGTGCTCCCGGATCCGGGATTGTGACCAAGTAGAAGTTAAAAGTGCCTTCCTCACCATCTTAAATAACCATGCCCCTTTCAACAAATTTAGAACCAGGAACAGATATAGCCCTTGGTTCTCTCCAGCCCCGACTGCCCTTGACCAGCACAAAAACATCCTGTGGCGTTCTGCATTAGCATCGAATAGCCTCTGTGATATGCAACTTTTCAGGGAAGTCAGGAACAAATATACACAGGCAGTTAGGAAAGCTAAGGCTAGCTTTTTCAAGCAGAAATTTGCATCCTGTAGCACAAACTCAAAAAAGTTCCGGGACACTGTAAAGTCCATGGAGAATAAGAGCACCTCCTTCCAGCTGCCCACTGCACTGAGGATAGGAAACACTGTCACCACCAATAAATCCACTATAATTGAGAATTTCAATAAGCATTTTTCTAAGACTGGCTATGCTTTCCACCTGGCTACCCCTACCCCGGTCAACAGCCCTGCACTCCCCACAGCAACTCGCCCAAGCCTCCCCGATATCTCCATCACCCAAATCCAGATAGCTGATGTTCTTAAAGAACTGCAAAACCTGGACCCCTACAAATCAGCCGGGCTAGACAATCTAGACCCTCTCTTTTTTAAATGATCTGCCGAAATTGTTGCAACCCCTATTACTAGCCTGTTCAACCTCTCTTTCGTATCGTCTGAGATTCCCAAAGATTGGAAAGCTGCCGCGGTCATCCCCCTCTTCAAAGGGGGAGACACTCTAGACCCAAAGTGCTACAGACCTATATCTATCCTACCCTGCCTTTCTAAGGTCTTCAAAAGCCAAGTCAACAAACAAATTACTGACAATTTCGAATCCCACCGTACCTTCTCTGCTATGCAATCTGGTTTCTGAGCTGGTCATGGGTGCACCTCAGCCAAGCTCAAAACGATATCATAACCGCCATCGATAAGAGACATTACAGTGCAGCCGTATTCATCGACCTGGCCAAGGCTTTCGACTCTGTCAATCACCACATTCTTATTGGCAGACTCAACAGCCTTGGTTTCTCAAACGATTGCCTCGCCTGGTTCACCAACTACTTCTCTGATAGAGTTCAGTGTGTCAAAACGGAGGGCCTGTTGTCTGGACCTCTTGCAGTCTCTATAGGGGTGCCAAAGGGTTCAATTCTCGGGCCGACTCTCTTTTCTGTATATATCAATGATGTCGCTCTCGCTGCTGGTGATTCTCTGATCCACCTCTACACAGACGACACCATTCTGTATACCTCTGGCCCTTCTTTGGACACTGTGTTAACAAACCTCCAGCAGAGCTTTAATGCCATACAACTCTCCTTCCGTGGCCTCCAACTGCTCTTAAATGCAAGTAAAACTAAGTGCATGCTCTTCAACCGATCACTGCCCGCACCAGCTCGCCCGTCCAGCATCACTACTCTGGACGGTTCTGACTTAGAATATGTTGACAACTACAAATACCTAGGTGTCTGCCTAGACTGTAAACTCTCCTTCCAGACTCACATAAAGCATCTCCATTCCAAAATTAAATCTAGAATCGGCTTCCTATTTCGCAACAAAGCATCCTTTACCCATGCTGCCAAACATACCCTCGTAAAACTGACCATCCTACCGATCCTCGACTTCGGCGATGTCATCTATAAAATAGCCTCCAACACTCTACTCAACAAATTGGATGCAGTCTATCACAGTGCCATCCGTTTTGTCACCAAAGCCCCATATATTACCCACCACTGTAACCTGTACGCTCTCGTTGGCTGGCCCTCGCTTCATACTCGTCGCCAAACCCACTGGCTCCAGGTCATCTACAAGTCTCTGCTAGGTAAAACCCCGCCTTATCTCAGCTCACTGGTTACCATAGCAGCACTCACCTGTAGCACGCGCTCCAGCAGGTATATCTCACTGGTCACCCGCAAAGCCTTTCCTTCCAGTTCTCTGCTGCCAATGACTGGAACGAACTGCAAAAATCAATGAAGCTGGAGACCCATATCTCCCTCACTAGCTTTAAGCACTAGCTGTCAGAGCAGCTCACAGATCACTGCACCTGTACATAGCCCATCTGTAAACAGCCCATCCAACTAACTCATCCCCATACTGTATTTATTTACTTATCTTGCTCCTTTGCACCCCAGTATCTCTACTTGCACATTCATCTTCTGCACATCTACCATTCCAGTGTCTAATTGCTATATTGTAATTACTTCGCCACCATGGCCTATTTATTGCCTTACCTCCCTTATCTTACCTCATTTGCACTCACTGTATATAGATTTGTCTTTTTTCTACTGTATTATTGACTGTATGTTTGTTTATTCCATGTGTAACTCTGTGTTGTTGTATGTGTCGATGTGCTTTGCTGTATCTTGGCCAGGTCGCAGTTGTAAATGAGAACTTGATCTCAACTAGCCTACCTGGTTAAATAAAGGTGAAATAAAAATAAATAAATAAATCTGCTACTCAGACACGAGCACGTACTTAATGGGAGAACACCCAGCTGAAAATGTCCAAAATGTCCTTTCTGCCTTTCATCAAACAGAGCAGATTTGTCATCAGATCTTTGCCGCTGACATTAAACTAATGATCCTTTGCTAAATGGTGGTTTGATTGTGTGATGCTGGAGCAAGGGCCTCCCATCGACCCCCCAGCAGTTCCTAGTGCGTAACCTCTCACATCTGTCTCTCTGCTGCATGCCAGAGGTCTAGCGGGCCGGGGATAGCCTCTGAAGTTAGGGGGGCGAGGGGTGTCGCATCCACACACACACACACACACACACACACACAGACACAGACACACACACACACACACACACACACACACACACACACACACACACACACACACACACACACACACACACACACACACACACACACACACACACACACACACACACACACACACACACACACACACACTCCCCCCTTGCCTCCCTACAGCCGGATGCAGGTGATCCATCAGGTGAATGGTGTTCACCTGTACCTTCTGAGCACGCCGCTTGTCAGCTCTCTGGTTCTGGTGATAGATGCGGCTAAAGTTGGACACGATGACGGGAACAGGCAGGGCGATTACCAGCACCCCGCTCAGAGAACAGATAGAACCAAAGATCTTCCCTGCGATCGTCTTGGGCACCATGTCCCCGTAACTATAGAGAGAGAGAAAGAGAGAGAGAGAGGGGCGGGGGAGAAAGAGAGAAATAGGGAGAGAGAAAGAGTAGAAAATATGAAATACTGTATTTAAAATACAGTATTGTATATATTTAAAATGCAATCTCCAGTTCTGAAACTGTACATTTGACCTTCCAAAGGGTTAGCATCTCAGCAGGTTGTGTGTGTGTGTGTGTGTTTAGGTGTGTATGTATGTGTGTGTTTATGCGTGTGTATGTGTGTGTGAGTATGTGTGTGTGTGTGTCTGTGTATTGTGTACCGAGACACTCTCTACTTTTCGACTTGGGGGCTAAACCCATATCAACAGCGACTCTCTTTCATTCCCAGCTTTCCCATTCGTTTCTTGCTATGCAATTACGTGTTGCTCTCTCAGTTCCTTCGGCTGAGGCTAATTTTATTACACAGGTGGAGGAGGCAGTGACAAGCTTAGTAACAGGTGGGGAGAGGCAGCGAGATAGAGGTGCTATCTGGGCTGCTCAGACAGGGCACAACAAAGTCACGCCAGCACAGCTCCTTTCTTGTCAGTTCAGGGGCAGGCAGGGTGAGCACAGGGGAACAAATCACTTTGTCAATGGGGACTTCAGGTACAAGCTCTCATGAAGTTGAGCCAAAAGAGAGGTGTGTGTGTGTGTTTATTTATTTAACCTTTATTTAACTAGGCAATTCAGTTAAGAAAAATATCTTATTTACAATGATGGCCTACCGCGGCTAAACCCTAATCCGGACAACGCTGAGACAATTGTGCGCCGCCCTATGGGACTCCCAATCACGGCCGGTTGTGATACAGCCTGGAATCGAACCAGGGTCTGTAGTGACACCTCTAGCACTGAGATGCACTGCTCGCCACTCGGGAGCAGTGGTCTAAGAGTGTGGTGGGGCGGGGAGGTTAAGGGGGGGGTTAACGGGGTTGAGAGTGTTTTACTTGGCAGACCTACTCTGAATCAGTAAACAAACAAAAAAACATAAATGTAAAATATAGTTGTGGAGTTTGGAGAATGTCAGACACACACAGCCCAGGTGATATTTCACTGCAAACCAATCATCAGAGGTAATATTCCTGTGACTTCTTTTGTTTCCTGTGTCATTTGCCCTGATTGAGAAATCTGTAGTCAACTGTAAATGTATTCTGACAATCTATTTACGACCTTTTTACCGAACAACACCAACCTTTGTCATAATGTATTTCTTGTGTATTCCATGTATTCTCCTAAACAACAGAGCAATGCCTTCAAGCTCACTACGGTCAATTAAAAGACAGAGAGAGAGAGAATAATATCAATGATAACTTTTCTGTAAAGCAACATCATTTTTTCCAGTTGTCACGTCTACATCTAATTAAAAGCCAAATATTCTCAGGCTTGACTTGGATACTCTCCAAGTATGTTAGTAGAGTACTCATGACCAGAGTTTCCGTGACCGGGAAGATTTTAATTTACCGGCCATTTGAGAAAGTGGAATCTAAAGATGTAACAACTAGGATGGGTTGCTAATATGACTAGGATTGTGCCTTTGACTTCTGGACAACGAAGGAAAGATGATATGAAAACAGGGAAGCAAATAGGGAAGCAAATGGAAATACTTTCTCCAGAAAGCATGACTTAGCCACAGAGGAATCGAGGATCATTAGCTTCTTTTCAAAAATAACTGGATTGTTTCAAATCACAAGCTCGTAGGCCTATGCCTATTTGGGAAGCCTGCAATTTGGGCAGCGCGCTTGGCAATAGGCCTAGCTGATTATTGAATTGCTGTTGTCAGTGAAAAGGATCTAAAATATGTGTTAAGATAGTATCTTGAGTATAATTTAAAATGTTGAGACAAGAAGAAGGGGAGGGGTGTGTGGCGAAGATATAGGCAAGTCTCTCTCCACAATGGCTCAGCTGTCTCCTGCCAGTTTCATTGTGTGAATAGTTTTTTGTAGTTTTTGTAGTTTTTTTGTAATGATCTTTTTATTAAAATGTTATTTTCTATTAACAGGGGTTACATAGACAACCATACAAAGTGCACCACACCAATAAAATGAATAAGGATAGAGTAAAACATTAAACAAAAAGGCAGTCAAAAATTGAGAGAAAAAAATACAAACATCACAATTACAACATGGGTGGGTCGAGCCCTGAATGCAGATTGGCTGACAGCCGTGGTATATCAGACCATATACAACGGGTATGACAAAATATGTATTTCTACTGCTCTAATTGCGTTGGTCTTTGTAAGACGCAGAGTAGGTGAACGGAGGATCTCTGCGTGTGTGGTTCCCACCGTGAAGCATGGAGGAGGATGTGTGATGGTGTGGGGGTGCTTTGCTGGTGACATTGTCAGTGATTCATTTAGAATTCAAGGCACACTTAACCAGCACGGCTACCACAGCTTTCTGAAGCGATACGCCATCCCATCTGTGTGCGCTTAGTGGGACTTTCATTTGTTTTTCTATAGGACAATGACTCAACACACCTCCAGGCTGTGTAAGGAATATTTGACCGAGAAGGAGAGTGATGGAGTGCTGCATCAGATGACTTGGCCTACACAATCAGACCTCAACCCAATTGTGATAGTTTGGGATGAGTTGGACTGCAGAGATAAGGAAAAGCAGCCAACAAGTGCTTAGCATATGTGGGAACTCTTTCAAGTCTGTTGGAAAAGCATTCCAGGTGAAGCTGGTTGAGAGAATGCCAAGAGTGTGCAAAGCTGTCATCAAGGCAAAGGGTGGCTATTTTGAAGAATCAAACATGTTAATTAAATATATTTTGATTTGTTTAACACTTGTTTGGTTACTACATGATTCCATATGTGTTATTTCATGGTTTTGATGTCTTCACTATTATTCTACAATGTAGAAAATAGTAGGTGTCCAAACTTTTGACTGGTACTGTATAGGCTAGGCTACATGTGACTGTATTGTGTGTGTGTTCGGGTACATGCATATGAGTGCAATAGCGATAATGTTTAGGAAAATGTAAAAGATCAGGTTATTCATTCATTTGTCCTCCACATGTCCATAGATCTATGCTAATTCCCCTTTATTCAATATAGGACATAATTAAACTTCTTAAAAACCCTTAGTGGGCTTCCTGTTAACAACATGACAGAAAACAGGGTATATACTGTTTTTGGTGTCTGTCGTTTCATTTGGGGACTCGGCAGTGGGGGGTTTCAAAATTGTATTCTTATGTGATGCACTACTCAGTCTGAGTGAAGTTATTATTTAACACTACTGAAACATAAACAGTTCATTTAAAGCAGTCTCCTGGAATGTTCGGGGCATGTGGTCAAGAGGTAGAAAATTCTAACATTCTTAAAAATGGAAAGGGTTTCAATTGCTATGCTACAGGAGACCCATTTATCTTCACCAGAACATGCTGAAGGGGGATTGGGTGTGCCAGGTGTATTTTTCTTATTTTAGTTCAAACAAAAGAGGCGCTGCCATCCTTGGAAATAAAATGTCCCATTTATTATTTGAGCACCAAGTTACAGACCCTGAAGGACTATTTATTTTGAATACAGGTAATATACTTGGTCAACATCTTACTATACTAAATGTATATGCCCCGAACACATACTCCACCAAAGGGACTTGGGTTTATTTCAGGAGATTTTATCTGTACTTTGGATTAACTGGATAAATCTTCAGCTGCTCCAGTCTCGAATCATAGAGCCTCAAATACTCTTAGAAACATTTGTGATTCATCTGGTTTAGTAGACATATGGAGAGAGCTAAATCCTAATGTCAGAGACTATACTTTCTACTCTAGGCCCCATAATTCATTTTCTAGATTGGGCAATTTTTTATGCCCTCTACTTACATGCATGTTGTCCAGTCATGTGATATTGGTTCTATAGTCATTTCTGACCATGCACACAGTGTATATAGATAATGAAATTGGCAAAACAATCCCAAAACAAACTACATCTCCGCTTAACAATAAAGGATTCTGCTCTGTGATAAAAGATAAATTATCACATTACTGTCTTGAGAATCAACTCTCTCCTGTCTCAGCTGCAATTGTCTAGGAGGCTGCTAAAGCAACCATAAAGGGTTGTATAATTTCCCAAGTCTCTCTGATCAAGAAGTTTAGGATGGAAAATAGGGAAAGGTTGGAGGCTGAAGTAAATCCTGTAGAACTTCTTCATAAACAACAACCAACCCAGGAGAACAGGAAGTCACTAGCTTATGCTGAGGCCAAACTCTATTTAGATCATACAAAAGCATGTCAAAAAAACGATTATTTTTTACCAAGCAAAAATATTCTGAGTTCGGTAACCGTCCGTGCCGTCTACTTCCACACCAACTTAAAAAATAACAGAACGAAAGATCAATTAAGTCTATAAGGATGGCAGATGGCTATACTTCTTACGATCCATTGCTTGTAAATAATATGTTTTGCGACTTCTAAAAATCTCTTTATACTTCACAATGTACAAGATCTAACAACAAAATTACAAAATATCTGAATAAGATCATCTTGCCCACTACAGTATATCAGATGAGCATAGAAATATACTAAATGCTCCCTTTACTCCTGAAGAGGTTTGGGAAACTGTTAAGGCAATGCCTTCTGGCAAGAAACCCAGCCTTGATGGCTTCCCGGCCGAGTTCTACAAGATGTTCTGCCTGAGATTTGGCCTATCTTCATGCCTGCTCTAAATGATGTTTGAAACAGACATCATACCAGAGTCCTAGAAAACTGCATCCATTAGCCTGTTTCTATAAAAGGGCAAAACCCCATTAAACTGCAGTTTGCTAGGATTCTATGTTAAAATAGTTGCTAAAACACTTGCTCGCAGGTTGGAAGTCCTACTCCAGACCTCATTAAACATGGCTTTGTCAAATCCAGATTTGGAATGGACAATGTGAGACGTGCTTTAATATCATAAATCATCTTGGCAGAATGAAAGACCCTCATTGTCTCTCGATGCTGAAAAGAGTTGAGTGGAAATGATTGTTTCTGGTATTAGAAAAAGTCAATCGGGGTGACAGTTTTATTAATTTAGTAAAATTACTTTATTCTGACCCATCAGCGGCAGTTAACACAAATTGTAAATTATCAGAAAGATTTTCTATCGGTAGGGGCTATCGCCAAGGCTGTCCTTTATCTCCTGCTCTGTTCTCGTTAGTCATAGAACCACTTGCTGATGCAATAAGGTCTAGGGGCATCTCTATGGGTGACGAAGATCATAGAATTTCATTAATTACTGATGATGTGCTTTTATACATGTCTAAACCAGAGACATCTGTCACTGAAGTAATGGACATCATACCTGAATATGGTAGCCTGTCGGTACAAAATTAACACAGATAAATCCATGGCTTTACCTTTGAACATCCCCTCTACAATCAACTTAGAAACAATATCTCCATTCCAATTGACTGAAACAGACTTTAAATACTTGGGCTATACAGTACCAGTCAAAAGTTAGCACACACCTACTCATTCAAGGGTTTTTCTTTTTAGTATTTTCTACATTATAGATAATAGTGTAATAGAGAAGACATCAAAACTATGAAATAACACTTATGGAAATACTTAGTAAACAAAAAAGTGTTCAACAAATGATAATAGATTTTAGAGTAGCCACCCTTTGCTTGATTTGTGTGTCCAAACTACTTTTGACTGGTACTGTATATATATATATATATATATATATATATATATATATATATATATATATATATATATATATATATATATATATATATACACTGCTCAAAAAAATAAAGGGAACACTTAAACAACACAATGTAACTCCAAGTCAATCACACTTCTGTGAAATCAAACTGTCCACTTAGGAAGCAACACTGATTGACAATAAATTTCACATGCTGTTGTGCAAATGGAATAGACAAAAGGTGGAAATTATAGGCAATTAGCAAGACACCCCCAAAAAAGTAGTGATTCTGCAGGTGGTGATCACAGACCACTTCTCAGTTCCTATGCTTCCTGGCTGATGTTTTGGTCACTTTTGAATGCTGGCGGTGCTCTCACTCTAGTGGTAGCATGAGACGGAGTCTACAACCCACACAAGTGGCTCAGGTAGTGCAGTTCATCCAGGATGGCACATCAATGCGAGCTGTGGCAAAAAGGTTTGCTGTGTCTGTCAGCATCCATTTGCACAACAGCATGTGAAATTTATTGTCAATCAGTGTTGCTTTCTAAGTGGACAGTTTGATTTCACAGAAGTGTGATTGACTTGGAGTTACATTGTGTTGTTTAAGTGTTCCCTTTATTATAATATACGCCACTTTGTCTACCTTGAGGCCCAACTAAAGGAGCAAATTAAGGAACGTCATTGGAACATCATTGGGTTTTGGCTTATTCATTCAACCTCAGTTCTGTAAATGAAAAGCCTAGTTACATTACACCATTATGCTTATTAACGATTACTTTGCATACCTACCATGGCATGGTGGACGGTTCCATCCCGAGGTAGTCAGCCATCTATATGCGGTGCATGGACTACCCAAATAGGGCAAATAAAAGTTAATCACGTTCACGGCCATAAGCTGTCGATGACTGGGGGCCTGTCAAACATCTTTCCACCGAGGATGTCTTGCAGGAAAGAGGCCATGAACTCGGTAGGGTTCCACCCTTCTGTCCCTTCTGGGATTCCGATAAACGGTTTTCCTGTTTATCTAGACTAACCTTTAGCTTCACGTTCTCGGGGGTAAGCTCATGGTTTTTGGTATCCAATTCGGTAAGCCACTTATTGATGTCGGTCAACGATGTTTCCATATCCTTTATTTTGGGGGTTTGTGTCGTGACAGTTGTTTGTAGTGTCCCCATAGTTGACTGGACTTCTGTCATAATTTCAGCTTGTAGACTTGACACAGAGGTACGAAGTTTGGTCATAAAATCAGAGTGTAGTGTAGCCATTTCTGCGCGGATGGTGACTAGCATCTCCATAACTTTAGCATCCGCCATCTTGTTGCGAGTCTACATCGTGTCTTCTTGTTCACCATTCTGTCTCGTTTTCCCGGTTACAGACATATCCAAGAATGCCACCCAAACATTGCTAGAGCCAGTAGGTGTGCAAAGTGTGCTCTCTGCACACCCACAGGAAAGGAAGACCCAGAGGATAATTTCATTAGAGTTAACTGCACCTCATAATGCAGCCCAAAAGTATCAACCCTTAGTGGAGGGGCCTCGGAACACGTCTTTACGTAGCCATGTTGAAACCGTGCCCGTTTTTCTTTTTTAATCAATTCCGCATTAAATATGTCACCAGTTGTAAATGTACCTTTAATCCCTGTCATTTGGTTACATTCATTTCTGTTTATGTGTGTATTGATTACAGTCCGTTCTCATTCTTGGAGTGGAAACATTGTTTGCAGAGTTCAACACCTGCTACACTTGTGAAAAACAAGTTTTGGTTTATTTCATAACCATCATTTATGAGATTTGTCAATTTTTTCATTGTCTTTTGTTTGGAGTGCTCCATGTGAGCAATGAGCATGTTTCTGGTTTCTCTTTCCTGATAATGTTGAGGGAGCGCGCATGTCTGAGCAAGCACAGAAGTACCTGGCCTGCTGCACGGAAATGTAGGAAAGCATTGTTGTTTTTTTACATCCATTGCGAATTATAATAGAGTACATTATACAGCAACATGTAAAGTCTTGGTCCCATGTTTCATTAGCTGAAATATTAGGTGAAATATTCCATATGCACAAAAAGCTTATTTCTCTTAATTTATGTGCACAAATTTGTTTACATCCCTGTTAGTGAGCATATCTCCTTCGCCAAAATAATCCATCCACCTGACAGGTGTGGCATATTAGGAAGCTGATTAAACAGCATGATCATTACACAGGTGCACCTTGTGCTGGGAACAATAAAGGGCTACTCTAAAATGTGCAGTTTTGTCACACAACACAATGCCACAGATGTCTCAAGTTTTGATGGAGCATGCAATTGGCATGTCCACCAGAGCTCTTGCCAGATAATTTTATGTTAATTTCTCTACCATAAGCTGCCTCCAACATCATTTTAGAGAATTTGGCAGTACGTACAACCGGCCTCACAACGGCAGACTACGTGTAACCACGCTAGCCCAGGACCTCCACATCCGGCTTCTTCACCTGCGGGATCTTCTGAGGAGTATTTTTGTCTGTAATAAAGCCCTTTTGTGGGGAAAAGCTCATTCTCATTTGATTGGCACCCATGACTGCGCCCCTGCCCAGTCATGTGAAATCCATAGATTAGGGCCTAATGAACTGTAGCTCAGTAAAATGTGTCCATATGGTAGAGGCTGGTGATCTCGCAGTAGTTGACTTTTAACTTTTCCATTTCATAACTTTAATTCTGATTATTCTGATTAACCACTTGTCAATGATTTTGAGAGACAAAAACATTATTATTGAAATGAAACTGTTCCACAAAAATATGCATATGAAAATCATAACTCTGACGAAGATCAGTAGATATGGTAGGATAAATTGTTTGCTTCCCCTCACGCGTAGTCTATGAAGTCTTTGTAAAAGAATTGCTTCCCCATTTCCATGGTCGGATTTGGCCTAGGCTACTTTGAAGCAAGGTAGTACATGCCTCATAATATGAAATAAAGCATCCAGGTTTCAAACAATTAAGTATGTTTTCAAAATGCATAAATCCAGCTCACATTGTAAAGTGGTGGGTAACACGCTGATAGCCTGTTGCCTGCACTTGATGGTGAATGGGAGGCGCGCTTTAGTACCAGTTGAGAAATAATACCAATAGTAGCTCTTTTTAACAGCGCACCAAAATGGTTTTTAACACATGATTGCATTTACAATTGTTGCACAATGAATGGGCTTATAAAAGCATGTTTTACTCAAGCAGCAACCAGCTGAGGAGCAGCAGGAGAAATCCCTCTCAAAAAAACCTCTGCACTGTATGCTGTGCGCGAGCTTGTGATAGTTGTGTTGGATAAATATAATACATGATGACTAACAAAAATACACATAGCCAATTTAATTCCACTAAATTATGCCAATTAACCTATAGACCGATATGCATAATGGTCAAATGTATTTACATCGGCTTGTATTTCCATCAATGACTGAAATGCATTATTTTGCAATGGGATTTTTTTTCTCCGGTCATTTTGACAGTCAACAATTTAATTTCTTGGGTTTTCTTTTTTTAATCGGCCAAAAGCCGGTAATTACTGGCTAAAGGAAACCCTGTGACAGAAGCGTCCTCTGACTGCTCTGATTCTGGCCATTAACTTTCCTCTCCACTGCGTTCTGCGCAGATTGGACCCCTGACAGGTAACACATGGGCTGTCGCCTCTGCTGGCTCTCAGGGGACTCTCGGGGCCTGCAGGAAGACGCACACCACTGACGTGGGCACTGGCATCAAACTTTTCCTGATGTACATTGTCTCACACAAACTCCCTCTCCATTTCCAAGCGTCTTCTGCAAACTCCCTCTCTCTGCCTGCCACCCTCACTGAATGCCCACGACTTCTTCTCTGAGGGAAATGGGATTGTGTAATAACCAAGGTTACTCCTAAAAAAGCAAATTGAGCCATAAAATGTTTCTTCTACTTCCTGCTGTCTTATTCTCTTTTTCAGAGTCAATCACCCCTGGCAAAGATTTCCTTTACATGGAGAGGGGGGCTCACAACATAATAAAAGGACGGCAACTCTGGAGAAAAACAGCCCAAAATGATCCCAGCTGTCAGAATGGAGTATCAGAGCTGCAACGTCTCTGAAGCATTGAGACGGGTGTGTTGAGTTGTGTCCTGGCTGCCAAGTGGTGGATCTCTCAGTCCATGCCGTCTGTCTGTCTCTCTATTACTGATGACACCCCATCAGCTCCGTCTCTGCATAACAGCTCTACAGCCAGATAGAAATGTGAAAAATAACGCCTCACAAATTGTTGTTTTCTCTTTACCTCTCTCTAGGTTTGGTAAAAGAGAAATAGGCATTTAAAAAATCCCTGACGGTTATGATCTGGTCAATTTAATGACTTTACTTATAGAATTACGAACCAACCATTTAGAGAACAGCAAAAATGTGATTGGAGGTGGAGGCATGGAAAGTTGATGTCCCCTCTGTAACATCAAAGCTGTAAAATAACTAACATTATGAAAAACCACATTCACCTGGAAAACATCCTTTGTTCGAGTTCAAGGAAAACAATACAACGTGTTACTGTGAAACAGTAAAGCCAGTACTGTGAAGCCATTTGGCTAATCTACAGAGTGTGATTTTCAGACACAAATACATGAATTAGTATCCACTCCACACAACCATAGAGGAAGACAGAGGAAATTAGGAGAGGAGAGATAAACAAAGCTACACTGAGACACACACACACACACACACACACACACACACACACACACACACACACACACACACACACACACACACACACACACACACACACACACACACACACACACACACACACACACACACACACACACACACACACACACACACACACACACAGAGAGAGAGAGAGAGGTGAGCTCCTAAAACACAGTGTGGATGTCACTGGAATGGAACCTCATTATAACTAGGTGATTATAATTAATCAGGAAGTTAGTGGCTCGTTTTATGATGGAAAGAAAGCAAATTAAACATTTGAACATGCATACTGCAAGCTAATCCAACTCATACAGGTCAATAAAGTGAACATGTGACAGAGCAAATGGTCTATGGTTATGATTTTGACAATTACTTACAGCAGACATTTTTGAGTGAAAAAAAGAATAGGCTAACAAGCAAACATATTTGTCAGAGAAACAAACAGTGTGGTTACAAGAGGCAGAAGAGAAAGCTGAAGATACTCAACTACTGCATGTTGTCATTCCTTTGGCAAATTCGTTTCTTCAGGCATTATATTGGTATTGTGGGATGCTCCATATTGGCATTATCTATTGTCCGTTTTACAGAGGAATGAGAGGAGGACGAGGAGGAGAAAATCACTTGTGAAGAAATGTATTCAGACTGTGTCCGTGTTTTATCCCTTCAATTTCTTCTTTACTGTGGTCTTCATTAAATAAATGTCTCCAATTGTTTCCACAACAAGGTCGAAATCTTTTAAAGCAGGTTCTTCTTGATTGTATTCTGATGAACATGAAATGAAATACATTAAATCGGTCGTTTCAAAAACACGCGGCACAACCAAAACAATCCATTAAACTCAATGATTTCAGCTTGTTTGGGGACCAAATGAAAGCAGTGGAGATCTGTCAAACATACTTAATGCTGTGATTTGCTTAAAGGTCCAATGCATCCATTTGATCTCAATATCAAATCATTTCTGGATATTAATTAGGTACCTTAATGTTATTGTTTTCAATTAAAATGGTCAAGAACAAACAAAAATAGCTTCTTAGCACAAAGCTATTTCTCAAGCAAGAATTGTGCTAGGACTGTCTGCGAGTGGTCTGGGTGAGCGGCCTAATTGGACTAGCCTAATGGCAGGGACATGTAACCTGAAAACTAGCTGTTATAGGCAGAGGGCAAACTCTCCTTGCTATTGTTCAATTAACTTATACTGCCTGATGATGTCACCAGGCGGTCCAAAACCCCTCCCATGAAAAACAAGCTGAAATTTCAGGCGGCCTTTTAAAACATCTCTGACTCTAAAAGGGCACTATAATACTTTTTACAATTTCACAGTATTATCCCAACGGAATAGTGTGGAAATATACACTGAGTGTACAAAACATTAGAAACACCTTCCTAATATTTAGTTGCACCTCCTTTTGCCCTCAGAACAGCCTCTATTAGTTGGGGTATGGACTACAAGGTGTCGAAAGTGTTCCACAGGGATGCTGGCCCATGTTGACTCCAATGCTTCCCACAGTTGTGTCAAGTTGGCTGGATGTCTTTTGGGTGGTGGACCATTTTTGATACACACAGGAAAAACCCAGCAGCGTTGCGATTCTTGACACACTCAAACCGGTGCGCCTGGCACATACTACCATAACCCATTCAAAGGCACTTAAATATTTTGTCTTGCCCATTCACCCTCTGAATGGAACACATACACAATCCATGTCTCAAGGCTTAAAAATCTACACTGATTGAAGTGGATCTAACAAGTGACATCAATAAGCGATCATAGCTTTCAACTGGATTCACCTGGTCAGTCTATGTCATGTTCCTAATGTTTTGTACACTAAGTGTGTATACAGTACATTCGGAAAGTATTCAGACCCCTTACCTTTTTCCACATTTTGTTATGTTACAGCCTTATTCTAAAATTGATTATATAATTTTTTCCCCCTAAATCAATCTAAACACAATACCCCATTTACAAATGTATTACAAATAAAAAAACTGAAATACCTTATTACATTAGTATTCAGACCCTTTGCTATGAGACTTGAAATTGAGCTCAGGCACATTATGTTACCATTGATCATCCTTGAGATGTTTCAACAACTTAATTGGAGTCCACCTGTGGTAAATTCAATTGATTGGACATGATTTGGAAAGGCACACCCCTGTCTATATAAGGTCCCACAGTTGACAGTGCATGTCAAAGCATGAGGTCGAAGGAATTATTTGTAGAGCTCCGAGACAGGATTGTGTCAAGGCACAGATCTGGGGAAGGGTACCAAAAAAATTCTGCAGTGTTGAAGGTCTCCAATAACACAGTGGCCTCCATCATTCTTTAATGGAAAAAGTTTGGAACCACCAAGAATCTTCCGGAAGTGGCAAGATGGCGAACTGAACACAGCTATGTAGACCACCTCAAGATAAAAACGTAATATTTAATATCGGTAAGTTAGACTAAATATTAGCACGGCACAATCTGGTGGGTAATAACCTTCAATCTGGATAACAACCCAAAACAAATCATAAGACTAGAGACATTTATCTACAAATATTATGAAAACAAGCAACACCCAAACATGATGGAGAGTAAGACAGGGGAACCTATTTCAAGACGAAAACATGACTCTTCTACAGACACAGACGATTTAATATTTTCACCAACGGGAATGGTAAAGGTCGAAACTCATCTGGTAAAATCAATAAATGACAAAATGGGTATACTTGAACTAGTCAGTAAGGATATAAAAGAGTTGAAGGCAAGACTCGAGATGAGTGACGAAAAAGCTGCGACATTGGAGAAAGAGACAAGCAAGCTAAAAGGGACGGTCAATAAGATTGAAACCGAAGTGAATGAACTTAAAAAGGAGAACATCGTTCTGAGAGAAGCCTTACTTGACATACAGGCTAGATCCATGAGAGAGAATCTGGTACTTACAGGTATCCAAGTGAAAGAAGGAGAAGTACTGAATCTGTAGGTAGAGAGTTCCTCCTTACAGCGCTTCAGATTCCACGCCAAGCTATCGACAAAATGACAAAATCCAACTTGAACGTGTACACCGCTTCGGACAGAGAGGGCAGAGGTATGAACGCCCAATTGTTGCCAAATTTGCTTTCCTTAAAGATAAAATAATGGTTAAAAGCCTGTGTAAAAGACTTGCTGGGACCAAAATTGCCATGAATGACCAGTTACCAAAGGAAATTGCAGAACGGCGTAAAGTTCTGTATCCAATTTTCAAGGAGAATAGATTGTAAGGGAAACGAGTAGCTCTCGTCGTTAATAAACTATATATTGATAACCAGTTGTTCTGAGACACAAAGACTACTCCATGGCTATTTTAAAAATGACAAAGTTCTCATAGAGGAGGCAAATAAGGAAACACATAATTCTAGCCCGGTTATGGATTATAATAATACAAAAAATATAGCTTTTCTATCTATCTTCAAATATAATTAATTGGAACACAAAAGCACTAATTCAACATGGTGGAGATAAAAACTCAGTAAACAGAAGGCACAGTATGTGTGGATGGTGGGGTGTGTGTTTTTTGGTGTTTGGGAAAGTGTGGCGTTGAGTGAGAAAGGATTTGGTTGCATGTCCCTGAACCAATGTATTTCTGTGAGCAGGTTTTGTGAGAGAGCGTTCAATGTTGTTCAGATGAGGGATATACATTTTAGAATAAATTATACATCTAATTTATTTATTGTCCTATCATAGTGGAACAGCGTTTTAAAATAAATTTTACATATCTTTTTTTTATAGTTCTATCATGGTAAACTACATTTTAAAAATAAATGATACATCTAAGTTATTTATTTATGATCCTATATTGATGGAACGGTCCACAACCCTATACCCTAGACACCCACCTGAATGACCCAGATACTAAGGAGAAGTCCCTAACTGTTTTATGGGCCTGCTGTAAGAGCCCTGTACATCAGTACAAATATGAATAGCTAATTATGGAAAATAAGATAAACAGGATTTTTGAAATATATATATATATATATTTGAATAGCTATATATAATACATTTGGCGGTTGATTTGTTTCTGTTCTGTGGGTGGCACTGTGTGCTCTTTTCCAAGGATGGGATCCGGGGGGGTTGGGGGTGGTCTGCCGGGCATTGGGATGGCAACCCAACTTGGGATGAGGAGGGCTTTTAGCGGGTGGAATAGTGATGACCAATTGGAGGTTTACTTAGTAGCAATGCAAATATCATGATACAGCTATATAGACTCAATCATCATGTTACTTTTTAATGGTATGTTTACAAACCTATATTTTCATAAATAGAATTGAAGCTTGTGTCTCATTATGGTAAGTGGTGAATAAGTATAGCCAGTTATAATTGTAATGCCCTAGCAGATAATAAGAAAAGACAATCAGTATTTACCTGGCTAGACGAGAAGGAATAAAATATCTATTGTTAGCAGGAAACTCATTCAACAATTTTAGATGAAGTTTTGTGGAAAAAGGACTGGGGGGTGAAATATATTTCTCCCGTGGGCAAAGGAATTCAAAAGGGATGATGGTATTAATTAACAGTAATTTTGATCCAAATGTGCAAATTGTCCAAACAGATCATCAAGGTAGATGGATGATTTTAAATATGTTATTGGACAATTATTAACAGATATGGCTTATTAAACTATAGGCTCCAAATAATGATGATTCAAGCTTCTTTGAAAATATATATAAGATTTGATCAACTCTATAAGCAACACTAGACTCTATTATTATGGTGGGGGATTTTAATACGGTAAATACCTCTATGGACCGGAAAGGAAATCACACTACAAACTATCACCCTCAGGCACTTAAGGAAATCTTGAATGTCATGGATATATTGGAATTAGTGGATATGTGGAGGGTAAAATACTCTGACCTAGTGAGATATACATGGCGGAGGCTTAATCAACCTAGTCGTCTTGATTACTTTCTTATGTCATTCTCTCTGGCACCAAACGTTTAAAAAGTGTTGATAGGGGACAGAATGCGGTCGGATCATCACATAATTGGCATATATATTACTCTTACAGAATTTCCACGTGGGCGAGGATATTGTAAATGTAATCAAAGCCTACTGGATGATAACTAGTTTATAACTACGATAGAATAATTTATAACTGACTTTTACGACATAACATAGGTACAGCAGATCCATTTTGGATGGGACAATTTTAAATGTTCCTTTAGAGGCCATGCCTTTCAGCACTCATCTATAAAACAAAAGCAATTTAGATCAAAAGAGTCGATAATAACAAAGGAAATTGAAGGACTAACAGTACAGTTAAATAGCAATAAAACGGTACCATAGAGGCACAGAATAAGTTAGAGGAAAAACAAAAAGAAACGGAGGAACTTATTCAAGAAAGATCCAGTGTAATATATTATAAAAATAAAGCGAACTATATGGAATATGGGGAAAAATGCACCAAATTATTTTTCAATCTTCAACATAGAAATGCTACCCAATTTTTTTTATTGAAACTTGTTACAAATGATGGAGTCACGCATGATTCACGAAATTATATTTTGAAAGAGGAAGTGAAGTACTTTAAGAATATGTTTTAGTTCCAGTCTCCTCCATCTCCACTAACCGAAGCTAATTGTATGGATTTTTTTCATATTAATAATGTAAAGTTAACATCTGTACAGAAAGAATCATGTGAAGGCCAAATTACAGAGGAGGAACTTCTTGGTGCAATTAAAGCCTTTATGGCTGGGACAACTCCAGGGCTGGATGGCATACCAGTGGAAGTATATCAAACTTTTTTTGATCTACTCAGAGGACCATTATTAACATGTTTTAACCATTCCTATATAAATGGTAGATTATTGGACACGCAACAAGAAGGTCTGATTTCATGATTACTGAAACAGGATCCAAGTGGTATATATAAAGATCCAGTCCATTAAAAAAAATGGAGGCCTCTTACACTTCAGTGTTGTGATGCAAAAATTCTAGCTAAATACTTGTAGCATAGAATTAAAAAGGTATTGTCAGATATTTTTCATCCTAATCAGACAGGTTTTTAACATGGACGATACATTGGAGATAATATAAGACAAAAACTGGAAACAATAGAATACTGTGAAATATCAGGGACACCAGGCCTGGTTTCCATAGCAGATTTTGAAAAGGATTTTGTTAAAGTACAACTGGAGTTTATATATAAATGCCTAGAATATTTCAATTTTGGAGAATCTCTTATAAAATTGGTTAAAGTTATGTATATTAACGCTGGGTGTAAAATGGTAAATAATGGCTACATCTCAGAAAGTTTTAAACTGTCAAGAGGAGTAAAACAAGGTTGTCCACGATCGGCATATCTATTTATTATCGCCATCGAAATGTTAGCTGTTAAAATTTGATCCAACAATAATATTAATGGATTAGAAATCCGTGGATTTAAAAAAGGTGTCATTGTACGCTGATGATTCATGTTTTCTTTTAAAACCAAAATTAGAATCCCTCCACAGCCTCATAGAGGATCTAGATACTTTTGCTAACCTCTCTGGATTAAAACCAAATTATTGGTAACAATTAAACATAGTTAGTTGATTAGATAGATGACGGTCATCAGATTAATGAAAGTAAAGCCACGACACTACCTAAGTTATCCCTCACCCATCATAGGCCTGCCATTCCCATCCAATCAGAGCACTTGGAAATGCGCTTCTGGACACTGCACCCACTCAGGTCAGAGTGTTATCGTCGTCCGAAAGGCTTCTAGAGTCACCCCAGACAGTTCTTGGAGCTTGCTTGACCCTGACCCTGTGGCGACAGGGCAAATCTGATGTCTTAGCCTGGCAGATTCTCAAAAAGTCTGGAGAGAGAGGGTGCCATAAAATCTTGATCCTTTGTCAATCAAAGGCAATTTTTCAGTTTATGTTGATGCTGTGTTCATAGCCCTTTATAGACATGTTGTAAGTGTAATGCCATTAGCCATTTATTAATGTACATATATGTATATTGTATAGTTATAACCCTTAACTAATACTTTTTACATGTGTGCATATCCTTGTCTTATAGAACCAATCCCAATAAGATTCCAAGTCATTCGGATGACCAAAATCATATAAACATCTTCAAATGGAAACAGCTGTATCTGTGTGTGTGTGTGTGTTTGTGTGTGGTGACTCAAGAGTACCGCGATGGGCCTCAACATCATGTTGTAACTGGACAGCACTTTAGAGAACAGAACCAAACCAATCAGTTATAAGTGTATAGCAGGTGAGGGCATTCACAGCCGACTGCTCAGACGGGTGAGGTCATACCAGCCAACCGTTTTTATGTGGTCCTTCTAGCCGGATTTAGTGACCAACAGATTTTTACATGGTCAGTAATTTCTCTGGAATCAGCCACCAATAGTTTTTACAATAAGCTTGTTTTACTCCAATGTTTATAAACAAAGTAAACAAACACCATATAGCCTCAAAACATGGTTGAAACTATAATTTAAATATCACGGGTGGTCAGTCCATATCGCTGTTTATGAATTTGAGAATGGTTACATTTCTCCAGCCCCATCCCCACATTTTTTTACCAAAACAGGGGTGCAAAAAGGGGCGGGGAGAACGCTTTGTTTTGTTTCAACAAAATAGTCCAAATTGGTGATGTGAAATGAAAAAAATAACTTATTTTAAAAAATTATAAAAAAAAAAAAAACGGAAAAGTGGTGTGTGCATATGTATTCACCCCCTTTACTATGAGGCGCCAAAATAAGATATGGTGCAACCAATTACCTTCAGAAGTCCCATAATTAGTTAAATAAAGTCCACCTGTGTGCAATCTAAGTGTCACATGATCTCAATATATATACACCTGTTCTGAAAGGCTCCAGAGTCTGCAACACCACTAAGCAAGGGGCACCACCAAGCAAGCAGCACCATGAAGACCAAGGAGCTCGCCAAAAAGGTCAGGGACAAAGTTGTGGAGAAGTACCGATCTGGGTTGGGTTATAAAAAAAGATCCGAAACTTTGAACATCCCATGGAGCACCCTTAAATCCATTATTAAAAAATGGAAAGAATATGGCACCACCACAAACCTGCCAAGAGAGGTCCACCCACCAAAACTCACGGACCAGGCAAGGAAGGCATTAATCAGAGAGGAAACAAAGACACCAAAGATAACCCTGAAGGAGCTGCAAAGCTCCACAGTGGAGATTGGAGTATCTGTCCATAGGACCACTTTAAGCCATACACTCCACAGAGCTGGGCTTTACGGAAGAGTGGCCAGAAAGAAATAAGCAAACACATTTGGTCTTCACCAAAAGGCATGTGGTTCACTCCCCAAACATATGGAAGAAGGTACTCTGGTCAGATGAGACTAAAATGTAGCTTTTTGGCCATCAAGGAAAACACTATGTCTAGCACAAACCCAACACCTCTCATCACCCCAAGAACACCATCCCCACTGTGAAGCATGGTGCTGGCAGCATCATGCTGTGGGGATGTTTTTCATCGTCAGAGACTGGGAAACTGGTCAGAATTCAAGGAATGATGGATGGCGCTAAATACAGGGAAATTCTTGAGGGAAACCTGTTTCGGTCTTCCAGAGATTTGAGACTGGGACAGAGGTTCACCTTCCAGCAGGACAATGACCCTAAGAATACTGCTAAAGCAACAATCGAGTGGTTTAAGGGGAAACATTTACATGTCTTGGAATGGCCTAGTCAAAGCCCAGACCCCAATCCAATTAAGAATCTGTGGTATGACTTAAAGATTGCTGTCCACCAGCGGAACCCATCCAACTTGAAGGAGCTGGAGCAGTTTTGTCTTGAAGAATGGGCAAATCTCCCAGTGGCTAGATGTGCCAAGCTTATAGAGACATACCCCAAGAGACTTGCAGCTGTAATTGCTGCAAAAGGTGGATCTACAAAGTTTTGACCTTGGGGGGTTGAATAGTTATGCATGCTCAAGTTTTCATTTTTTTTGTCATATTTTTTGTTTGTTTCACAATAAAAAATATTTTGCATCTTCAAAGTGGTAGGCATGTTGTGTAAATCAAATGATACAAACCTCCCCAAAAATCTATTTTAATTCCAGGTTGTAAGGCAACAAATTAGGAAAAATGCCAAGGGGAGTGAATACTTTCCCAAACCACTGTAATCTTACTGATAAAGAGGATTACATTTGGAATGATAAAAACAACAAATCTCCTTAAGCGTTGTTAAACTGCATAAACCTGACATCAGACATGTCACCAAGGTGACTGCTAATCTTCTAATGTGTTGTCAGGTTCCTCAACAGCCATACACCAGTGTTGGCATTGCAGGATAATAGTTGGTTTGTCTGCATGTTATTAACATAATTTGGATTATATCAGTTGCCTGAAAATAATTCTCATCTCCTCAAACAAATGGTAATTTTATAATTTAAGGATTGGAAATGTGAAAGGATTGAAATAATAATAACAATAATACTTTTGACAAAGCAAAGACATTCCAAATGATTATTGTCTGATCTTGACCTTTGGGACAGTGACCTCTGAAATAAGTAGATTAGACTATAACAGATCAAACAACTCCCCCAAAGCGTTTTTCTTATTGGTTCCTATTTCACTCTTCAAGGTACATTTGTAACTCACCTCTGTGGCCTAATCATTGTACTGCCAACACAGAAACCAATCTAGTCCACTAAACGACTGTCACCAAAGTGAACAAGCAATAAGTGAAAAACTACCCAAGGGGAATTACAGGTTAATCTTCTCTGCCTCACCATACAATATCTCCTTTCAATTCAGCAGAGGAGGAGGGGATGAAAAAAGGAAAACTGAGGAAAAACTCACTCTGTGGGGGAAAAGCTGGAGAGACTGGAGGTCTGTGTATTGTAACCAACCCGGTATCAAACACAGGTACCCCATTTATAGATCCAAGTTGTCATCTGAATCATTTAGCAGATGATCTTATCCAGAGCGACTTACAGGAGTAATTAGGGTTAAGTGCCTTGCTCAAGGGCACACCGACAGATTTTTCACCTATTTGGTTTAGGGATTTGAACCAGCGACCTTTCGGTTACTGGCCAAATGCTCTTAACCGCGAGACTACCTGCCACCCATTACTCATGTATTTATTCCTTGTGTTATTATTTTTTGTATTATTTAAAAATGTCTCTCTCTGCATTGTTGGGAAGGTCCCGTAAGTAAGCATTTCACTGTTAGTCTAGACCTGCTGTTTATGAAGCATGTGACAAATAACATTTGATTTGATTGTAACCAACCAGGTATCAAACACAGGCAGTGGTTGTGTCAGAAGAGCTTAGCTAAAGCTCAATCGTATACTGTAATTTTTTAAAATGTTTTCTACACTGAACAGAAATATAAACGCAACATGTAATGTGTTGGTCCCATGTTTCATGAGCTGAAAAAAAAAATCCCACAAAATATCCTATACTCACAAAAAGCTTATTTCTCTCAAATGTTGTGCACAAATTTCTTTACATCCCTGTTAGTGAGCATTTCTCCATTGCCAAAATAATCCATCCACCTGACAGGTGTGGCATATCAAGAAGCTGATTAAACAGCATTACACAGGTGTGTGTGGGGGGGGGGGGGGGGGGATATTTCTGTCTGTATTCCTGTATGCTGAGGAGTATTTAAAGCCCTTTTGTGAGGGAAAACTCATTCTGATTGGCTGGGCTTGACTCCCAAGTGGGTAGGTCTATGCCCTCCCAGGCCCAGCCATGTGAAATCCATAGATTAGGGCCTAATTTATTTATTTCAATTGACTGACTGAACAGTCTATGGTTGGATTCTTTAACGATTTTCCGGGCCTTCCTTTCCGCCTGATATACACCGCTTGATATAGAGGTCCTGGATGGCAGGGAGCTCGGCCCCAGTGATGTACTAAGCTGAACGCACCACCCACTGTAGCACCATGTGATCGAGGACGGTGCTAATGCCATAACAAGCAGTGATGCAGCTAGTCAAGATGCTCTCAATAGTATAGCTGTAGAACTCTTTAAAGATTTGAGGGCCTATGCCAAACCTTACCAACCTCCTGAGAGAGAAGAGATGCTAACACACCTTCTTCATCACTGCGTGCATCTCTGTGGACCATTTTAATTTCTTAGTGATTTGACTCCGAGGAAATTGAAGCTCTCGACCTGCGCCACTGCAGCCCCGTCGATGTGGATGGGGGAGTACTCACCCCCCTCTAGTTCCTGTAGTCCACGATCATTTCCTTGATCTTACTGACGTTGAGGGAGAGGTTGTTGTTCCAGCCCCACACTGCCAGGTCACTGACCTCCTCCCTGTAGGCTGTCTCATCGTCACCGGTGATCAGGCCTACCACAGTCATGTCATCTGCAAACTTAATGATGCAGTCGCGGGTGAACAGGGAGTACATGAGGGGTCTAAGCACGCAACCCTGTGGGGCCCCCATGTTGAGGGTCAGCGTGGCTGACGTGATGTTGCCTACCCTCATCGCCTGGGGTCGGCCTGTCAGGAAGTCCAGGATATCTCTAGAATACTATAAGATACGGCCTCCCAAGTGGTGCAGTGATCTAAGGCACTGCATCGTAGTGCTAGAGGCGTTACTACAGATCCGGGTTCGATGTCCTTGTCCCATCGCACTCTATCGACTCCTTGTGGCGGCCGGGCGCATGCACGCTGACTTCGGTCACCAGCTGTACAATGTTTAATCCGACTCATTGGTAAGTCTGGCTTCCGGGTTAAGCGAGCAGTGTTTCAAGAAGCAGTGAAGCTTGGCTGGGTCATGTTTCTGAGGACGTATGGCTTTTGACCGTCGCCTCTCCCGAGTCCGTACGGGAGTTGCAGCGATGGGACAAGACTAACTACCAATCGACGTCATGAAATTGGGTAGTAAAAAGGGGTAAAAAGTAAAAAAAGAAGAAAAAATATATATAATATTATAAGACGCTGTCCAGGCGGAGAGGAGAGATTGGAGCTCCTATTTCCACTTGCACATGGTTAAAACAACATATGGTCTCTTAATGCATTTGTAATTCCCTTCATTCACCTAGTTTATCTCTGCAAATCATTGCTCATTGTCCTTCTGCCTTATTCCAATCCAATACTAATGCTGCATCCTCCTTGACGGAGTTTTCTCCCAATCAAATTGGAAGGCGTGCTGTCACACTTTATTCATTGACAATGTCGGCTATGCAATCAGCCAGAGTAATGGAGCATGGCATTCAGAGATTGTGATGGAAATGTATATTTGACTTCTGTTTTACTCTGACTGGAGCAGTGCTTATGAAATGCTGTGGCAGCAGGACACTCAGGAGCAATGTATGTCAGTGCTGAACCATACACGATTAGTGCTGCTGCCTTCTCTTATTGCAATGTACTGTGTGGTGGACTGAACTATAGTATGTCTGCTGGTGTTATGACTGTATATAACAGTATCAAGGCATCATATCTGACAACGCTACGATTGGCCAGTGCAGTGTAGCTCCTCTTCAGTCAGGACAATGGCTCAATAGAAGAAAGAGGTTTGGCTAATTAGGATTTTAGTACAAATTCTTCATCATTACGTCAGTACTCTCATGGTGCTGTGCAGGTCACAGGATCCACACGCAGCCACAAACACCTAGCTGATTACCATTTTGAACAATAGCTGGGCTATACGGCAGACTGCCAAGCCACTTCATATATCATCAAGTACCTGCATATATTAATTAAGATTATTGGCCTACAATCTCCTCTCCTATCATTTGATACCTCAGAATCCTTATCATTTCAAACACAAAAAGCCTAACATGTTCATCTGCATATAGTATTATTTTATGAAGTCTACATGCACATACCCCTCTAAAGGCCTACAGAAAACACATTCATTTACAATCCCCATTGGGTATTATTTAACTAGTTGTCCCAATGCTAATTCATTAGACTCTCCCTTTGACTTACTCAGGGGAAATCAGCACAGGTGGGACTAAATCAGTATGCTATCTGGTGGGACTAAATCAGTGTTGTGTATCTGGTGGGACTAAATCAGTGTTGTGTATCTGGTGGGACTAAATCAGTGTGGTATATGTGGTGGGACTAAATCAGTGTTGTATATCTGGTGGGACTAAATCAGTGTGGTACTGTATCTGGTGGGACTAAATCAGTGTGCTACTGTATCTGGTGGGACTAAATCAGTGTGGTATATCTGGTGGGACTAAATCAGTGTGGTATATCTGGTGGGACTAAATCAGTGTGGTATATCTGGTGGGACTAAATCAGTGTGGTATATGTGGTGGGACTAAATCAGTGTGCTACTGTATCTGGTGGGACTAAATCAGTGTGGTATATCTGGTGGGACTAAATCAGTGTGGTATATGTGGTGGGACTAAATCAGTGTTGTATATCTGGTGGGACTAAATCAGTGTGGTACTGTATCTGGTGGGACTAAATCAGTGTGCTACTGTATCTGGTGGGACTAAATCAGTGTGGTATATCTGGTGGGACTAAATCAGTGTGGTATATCTGGTGGGACTAAATCAGTGTGGTATATCTGGTGGGACTAAATCAGTGTGGTATATCTGGTGGGACTAAATCATTGTGGTATATCTGGTGGGACTAAATCAGTTTGTATATGTGGTGGGACTAAATCAGTGTGGTACAGTGGGGAGAACAAGTATTGGATACACTGCCGATTTTGCAGGTTTTCCTACTTACAAATCACGTAGAGGTCTGTAATTTTTTATCATAGGTACACTTCAACTGTGAGAGACGGAATCTAAAACAAAAATCCAGAAAATCACATTGTATGATTTTTAAGTAATTCATTTGCATTTTATTGCATGACATAAGTATTTGATCACCTACCAACCAGTAAGAATTCCGTCTCTCACAGACCTGTTAGTTTTGAATAGCAGCACAGGTGGGACTAAATCAGTGTGCTACTGTATCTGGTGGGACTAAATCAGTGTGCTATCTGGTGGGACTAAATCAGTGTTGTGTATCTGGTGGGACTAAATCAGTGTTGTGTATCTGGTGGGACTACATCAGTGTTGTGTATCTGGTGGGACTACATCAGTGTTGTGTATCTGGTGGGACTACATCAGTGTTGTGTATCTGGTGGGACTACATCAGTGTTGTGTATCTGGTGGGACTACATCAGTGTTGTGTATCTGGTGGGACTAAATCAGTGTTGTGTATCTGGTGGGACTACATCAGTGTTGTGTATCTGGTGGGACTACATCAGTGTTGTGTATCTGGTGGGACTAAATCAGTGTTGTGTATCTGGTGGGACTACATCAGTGTTGTGTATCTGGTGGGACTACATCAGTGTTGTGTATCTGGTGGGACTAAATCAGTGTTGTGTATCTGGTGGGACTACATCAGTGTTGTGTATCTGGTGGGACTACATCAGTGTTGTGTATCTGGTGGGACTAAATCTGGTGGGACTAAATAGCATTGAATAGCGACCTGGGCAGGGGTGGACTGGCCATATGGTATTTAGGGCAATGTGCGGGTCTCTAGGAAAAAAATAGGCCGGTATGAGGGTCTCAAGGGGAAAAAATGGTCTGGTCTGTTAGAATGCCAAGGGCGATTTTACATCCCAGTACAACCCTGGACCTGGATAAAGATGCAGGTAGGTGTCTGGGCTGGTGGCTGTAGGGAAAGCAGTTCAGAGATTAGCGTCCTGTGTCTGCTGCAGATGGTCTGCCAGACGGACACTAACAGGAATGGGCCATGGTGTTCTGGTGGAGGGGAAGTACACTTACAAACACACACGCACACACACACACACAGCTGCTGTTAACTTCTTATGGCTGCAGGGGCAGTATTGAGTAGCTTGGATGAAAGGTGCACAGAGGTGCCCAGAGTAAACGGCCTGCTCCTCAGTCATAGTTGCTAATATATGCATATTATTATTACTATTGGATAGAGAACACTCTGAAGTTTCTAAAACTGTTTGAATTATGTCTGTGAGTATAACAGAACTCATATGGCAGGCGAAAACCTGAGAAGTTCCACTTCCTGTTTGGATTTTTTCTGAGGCTGCTAGATTTTCAACCAAGCTCCCAATGAAATTACAGCGAGATATGGATGAGTTTTCACTTCCTTCGGCTTCCACTAGATGTCAACAGTCAATAGAACTTTGTCTGATGACTCTAATGTGAAGGGGGGCCGAAGGAGACAGGAATGAGTAATCACTGCCATGAGGTGACCACGCATTGAACACGCACGTTCACGTGATAGGCAGCTCCGTTCCATTGCTCAACTGAAGTCAATGTAATTCTCCAGTTGGAACGTTATTCAAGATGTATGTTAACAACATTCTTAAGACTGATTCAATACATCGTTTGACATGTTTCTACTGACTGTTACGGAACATTTGGACATTTCGTCACGTTATAGTGGACGCACTTTGTGACTTTGGAATTGTTTACCAAATGCGCTAACCAAAGTAGCTAATTGGACATAAATAACGGACATTATCAAACAAATTAAGCATTTCTTGTGGACCTGGGATTCCTAGGACTGCATTCTGATGAAATTCATCAACGGTAAGGAAACATTTATCATGTATTTTCTGGTTTCTGTTGACTCCAACATGGCGGCTAATTTGGCTATTGTTCTGAGCGCTGTCTCAGATTATTGCATGGTTTGCTTTTTCCGTATTTAAAAATAAAAATATGACACAGCGGTTGCATTAAGGAGAGGTATATCTATAATTCCATGTGTATAACTTGTATTATCATCTACATTTATGATGGGTATTTCTGTTGAAACGATGTGGCTATGCAAAATCATTTGATGTTTTTGGAACTAGTGAATGTAACGCGCCAATGTAAACTCAGATTTTTTTATATATATATTAACTTTATCAAACAAAACAAGCATGTATTGTGTAACATGAAGTCCTATGAGTGTCATCTGATGAAGATCATCAAAGGTTAGTGATTAATTTTATCTCTATTTCTGCTTTTTTGTGACTGCTATATGTCGCTGGAAAAATAGCTGTGCTTATTGTGGTTTGGTGGTGACCTAACATAATCGTTTGTAGTGCTTTCGCTGAAAAGCACATTTGAAATCGGACACTTTGGTGGGATTAACAACAAGATTACCTTAAACATTATATAAGATACATGTATGTTTGAGGAATTTTAATTATGAGATTTCTGTTGTTTGAATTTGGCGCCCTGCACTTTCACCGGCTGTTGTCATATCGACCCCGTTAGCGGGGTCGACAGCCATAAGAAGTTAAATGTATTTAACACATTTTCTCATTCATCAACTTCAGAACCTTAAGGATAATTGTCACTCTCGCTATCCTCAAACTCCCTGTCATAAATCAACCAAGGTGCAGCGTGCATGTCTTTCCACATCTTTTAATCAGAGTGAAAAACTTAACCAACAAAACAAACAGGTAAACAGCAAAGAACGTGACGCAACCGAGGTGCACACAAACACACACAGAAAAATAATAATTACCCACACATTAGATGGGAAAAAAGCCTGCCTAAGTATGATTCTCAATCAGAGACAACGATTGACAGCTGTCCCTGATTGAGAACCATACCCGGCCAAAACATAGAAATACAGAATTCTAGAAAACAAAACATAGAATGCCCACCCCACATCACACCCTGACCTAACCAAATAGAGAAATAAAACGGCTCTCTAAGGTCAGGGCGTGACAATAATGAACTACATTGTGTTGGTACTGTTGGTATCCAGGGTGAGATAATCCTAAAGCAACCACAGCGTAGAGTGAGTGACTATGCAATTATTATTTACCTTAGTGAGCCTCAGTAACAGTGACAAATGTCATGTCCCCCTTTGTCCAGGTGAGAGACAGAGCACAAACACATCTGGCCTCTGATCAAACCACCCCTGGTGTGTCCAGACACTTCTCCCACCCTCCCTACCTCCATCCAGCTTCATTTCAATTCTCTGCTCTTTAATTAAAAATGCTCCCTTCAATCTCCCACCTCCCCTCATTTACAATTGGTTCATTCATCCCCCTCCTCTCCCCTGTAACTATTCCCCAGGTCGTTGCTGCAAATGAGAACGTGTTCTCAGTCAACTTACCTGGTAAAATAACGGTAAATAAATAAAATGGAGAACGAGGAGAAAAGAGATGAACAGCTTCAATGGGTTCCCATGCTGGCTTTTTAAAAGCTCCTAAACTAGGTTACAGGCAAAAGTAGGCTGCCAGCGAGGCTCAGGAGACCTGAGTAGCTACTGTTGTTCTACTCCAGAGGGCCCCCATCCCACTTCAGGAGTCCACACAAAGGGAACAAATGAACCAACGAATGAGAGAGACAGATGATGTGTGATGCAGCAGGTATACAGTAAGCTAAGAGGTTCTTGTCGGATGTAAGATCAGTCTCATGTTGGTTCACTCAGATGTGGTCATTAGGATATAATATAGAATGTGGTACTGTCCACAGTAACAGAGGTGGATCTGGCAAACACGCTCATGTGACGAGTAACCTTGCCTGAGACGTGAAGACTTGTGTTTGCGCCCCGAGTTAATGCCTTGGGTTTAGTTCAGCAGACTCAGCAATCTTGTGGTGTGCATGACACCTGTATTCGAAACTCGGTATGTCACACCAGCATGACCACCCTGACCTGCAGGAAAACGTCTCAGTCCAATGACGGTCAATGTGACCAGTACCAGTAGTGTACACAGCACACTTCACTATGCTGATTGCTGAACCCCTTACGATCAACCATCACTGCTAATAAGTCAATCAGTAAACACCTATAAAACATCAACGTGAGGCCAAGAACGAACCAATCGAGAGATGGCATAATTCAAATCCATTGATTGAAGCTTTGAGACAGAACAAATCTCATTAAATGATCACCACTTCTCTTTTGTTAGATTGTTTAAAAGATCTTCAAAGCCCCATCTCTGTAATACCGTGCATAGCAACGGCAAGATTCTGATTGGTCCCGGACTCCATCTGGTGGTAACACCTAGTCAATCACAGGTCCATTGAAGAATCCAGATCCCATACCCTGTTATGGTGATCTACTGAGCGTTTACTAATTGCAACATCCAGTGCATGTTATATCACAAATGGATTGGTTGCCTGTTAAAACAGAATACAAATATAGTAGCTACATTTAGTAGTATATAGTTGTCCTGCAGTGTTGGGATTTGATTAGATTAGAGCAGGGGCGTTCGGAGCAGTTTAAGATTAGGGAGGACAATTTATTTTTATGAGCGTGGCCTTATTTCTATTACAGCACATTGACTGACTGTCATATTCCATTCACCCAGCTCAATATAACATCTAGAGGTTCAGGCCACTACATGATAATATTATTTGCCCAGATGCGGCTGGTGGGAGGAGCTATATTAGGATGGGCTCATTGTAATGGCTAGAATAGAATAAATGGAATGGTATTAAACACATCAAACATGTGGAAATGTTTGACTCCGTTCCATTAATTCCATTCCAGCCATTACAATGAGCCCGTCCTCCTATAGTTCCTCCCACCAGCCTCCAATGAATTTGCCCTATATAATGCCCATTATGAGGTTGATAAAATCTAGCCTACAAATCAAAGTTTATACAACTGAATGCTTTCAACTAACATGTGTCTTTCCGCATTTAACCCAACCCCTCTGAATCAGAGAGGTGCAGGGGGCTGCCTTAATCGACATCCACGTCTTTGGCATCTGGGGAACAGTGAGTTAACTGTGTTGCTCAGGAGCAGAACGACACATTTTTACCTTGTCAGCTCGGGGATTCAATCGAGCAACCTTTCGGTTACTGGCCCAACGTTCTAACCACTAGGCTACCTGCCGCATAACGTAGGTGCGCAGGTAGAGAGGAAAATTGGAGTAACCGAGGTGACAGAAAGTGACCAATTCAATACTGTCTCGCAGCTGACCTGGGGTGTAATCATTATTCCAAACAGTTGCAAAACCACAACAGTTTCTATTGGACAAATCAAGGTAGGTCCCTCCCCATTTCAATCCAAGATGGCGTAGCAGTGCAGACGCTGTTTGTTGTTCTCCCGTGTAAATTAGTTTTTTTTCGTATTTTTTGTATATATTTCAATATATTTTCAATCTCTTTTTCTGATAAAATAATGTATATGTTGAAAGATAATGATAAAATAATTCCACTCTGAAACCTTATAACTGTATGAAATTGATTAGGATCATAAAAATATAATCTGATGATGTGTGTAGTTTTAGTCAGAATTAGGTTAAACAATGTATCTGTATTGTGGAAAAAAACAGACTGTCTGAGCAAGGCGTATCTTAGGATTTGAACTTGTATGTGTGTGCCGGAGAAAAAAAACGAGAACACTTAAACTGTGTTTGGACCGACCTGGCTAGGCCTCTTAAGGAACATATGATAGCATAGGGAGTACTTCTCAAGGTTTCCATAATCTCGGGGGAACGGAACTGTCGGCTGGGTAGTGATAAACAGTGGTGAGAACTCTGGAGAAAGATAAAACTCACCTCCTGTGTGTGTACAGTATGTATGTGCGTAGGATACCTACTGTTTGTGTGTGAAGGTATGTGCGTAAGGAGCCAGTATAAAATGGATGTTTTTGTACAACGGACTAGGACATTCTCGTGAATATACATTTTGACTATTGTAAGCTGAGATATCTGTCTGTTTCATTTAAACCAGAATCTTACAAACTCTGGGTTGCAGACTGAGTAGATTAATTGAAGTTTATGAACATTGATAACAAAATTCTCATAACATTTTCCATTTTTAAATTAAATATACCTTCCGGCAACCCGCCTCACCCAATGTGATATGGATTTGCTATTTGTAGACCATATAGCCAGAACGTCCATCAGAAGTTAGCCATCAGAGGCTAACAAGCTAATTAGCTACTTAGTCATTGCTAGCCACTAGCGGCCTTTACCTTTAGCACAGACACCAGCCGCTTTTAGCCTGGATAATACTTGCCAGTCTGCACAGCGCATTATCAACCCTGAGCGTACCGGACTCAACTACAACACCTGATTCCTGCTGTAAGCCCTGGACCATTACTCCTGATCATCACAGCTAGCTAGCTGCTACCGAGTGACCCAGCCCCGATGCTAGCCTTGAGCCAGGCCCATCTCCTGGCCTACTCAGTGGACCCTATTTATTTATTTCACCTTTATTTTACCAGGTAGGCTAGTTGAGAACAAGTTCTCATTTACAACTGCGACCCGGACAAGATAAAGCAAAGCAGTACGACACAAACAACAGCACAGAGTTACACACGGAATAAACAAACATACAGTCAGAAATACAATACAAATGTGTATATACAGTGTGTGCAAATGGGGTAGGATAAGGGAGGTAAGGCAATAAATATGCCATAGTGGCGAAATAATTACAATATAGCAATTAAACACTGGAGTGATGCAGAAGATGAATGTGCAAGTAGAGATAATGGGGTGCAAAGGAGCAAAGTAAATAAATAAAATAAATAACAGTATGGGGATGAGGTAGGTGGATGGGCTATTTACAGATGGGCTGTGTACAGGTGCAGTGATCTGTGAGCTGCTCAGATAACTGGTGCTTAAAGTTAGTGAGGGAGATATGAGTCTTCAACTTGTTCCAGTCATTGGCAGCAGAGAACTGGAAGGAAAGGCAGCCAAAGGGGGTGTTGGCTTTGGGGAAGACCAGTGAGATATACCTGCTGGAGTGCTTGCTACAGGTGGGTGTTATGGTGACCAGTGATCTGAGATAAGGCGGAGCTTTACCTAGCAAATACTTATAGATGACCTGGAGCCAGTGGGTTTGGCGACGAATATGTAGTGAGGGCCAGCCGACGACAGCATACAGGTCGCAGTGGTGGGTGGTATATGGGGCTTTGGTGACAAAACAGATGGCAATGTGATAGACTGCATCCAATTTGCTGAGTAGAGTATTGGAGGCTATTTTGTGAATGACATTGCCGAGGTCAAGGATCGGTAGGATAGTCAGTTTTACGAGGGTATGTTTGGCAGCATGAGTGAAGTATGCTTTGTTGCGAAATAGGAAGCCGATTCTAGATTTAATTTTGGATTGGAGATGCTTAATATGAGTCTGGAAGGAGAGTTTACAGTCTAGACAGACACCTAGGTATTTGTAGTGGTCCACATATTCTAAGTCTGAATCGTCCAGAGTAGTGATGCTGGACAGGCAGGCAGGTGCGGGCAGCAATCGGTTGAAAAGCATCCATTTAGTTTTACTTGCATTTAAGAGCAGTTGGAGGCAATGGAAGGAGAGTTGTATGGCATTGAAGCTCGTCTGGAGGTTAGTTAACACAGTGTCTTAAGAAGGGCCAGAAGTATACAGAATGGTGTCGTCTGCGTAGAGGGGAATCAAGGAATCACCCGCAGTAAGAGCGACATCGTTGATACATACAGAGAAAAGAGTCGGCCCGAGAATTTAACCCTGTGGTACCCCCATAGAGACTGCCAAAGGTCCGGACAACAGGCTCTCCGATTTAACACACTGAACTCTATCTGAGAAGTAGTTGGTGAACCAGGCGAGGCAGTCATTTGAGAAACCAAGGCTGTTCAGTCTGCCGATAAGAATACGGTGATTGACAGAGTCAAAAGCCTTGGCCAGGTCAATGAAGAATGTCACCATAACACCCACCTGTAGCACGCGCTCCAGCAGGTACAGTATATCTAACTGGTCATCCCCAAAGCCAACACCCCTTTCCTTCCAGTTCTCTGCTGCCAATGACTGGAACGAATTACAAAAATCACTGAAGTTGGAGACGTATATCTCCCTCAGTAACTTTAAGCATCAGCTATCTGAGCAGCTTACCGATCGCTGCAGCTGTACACAGCCCATCTGTAAATAGCCCATCCAACTACCTACCTTATCCCCATATTGTTTTAATAAACCTTTTTGCTCTTTTGCACACCAATATTTCTACTTGCACATCATCATCTGTACTGTACATCTATCACTCCAGTGTTAATATGCTAAATTGTAATTACTTCACTACTATGTTATATTTACTGCCTTACGTCCTTACACCATTTGCACACACTGTATATAGACTTTTTCTATTGTGGTTTTGACTGTACGTTTGTTTTTTCCATGTGTAACTCTGTGTTGTTGTTTGTGTCGCACTGCTTAATCTTGGCCAGGTCGCAGTTGTAAATGAGAACTTGTTCTCAACCGGCCTACCTGGTTAAATAAAGGTAAAAGAAAATAAGAAAATAAAAAAATGAGTTCCCGCTGCTTCCGTTTAAGAAACGTTTTGCAACAGAATCGGTGGAATGATAGGGGAGAGGCGGGGCGAAAGTAAGACAGGGCTAAAATAACGCCCATTTTCTAAGAATAACACAGAAGCTAGAATGACAGTGAAGTCAGCACGTTCCTAATGTGGAGGACGACCTCCCTGCAAAAAACAGCTCAGTTTGACCTTTTTCCGCTGAGTTAACAACAAAAAGTGGTTTTGAGTGATTGAAGTATAAAAAAACGGAACTGGAAGTGTTTTTTGGTAATAGAGTTGTGTTTAGTTGTTTAAGGTTCCAAACATACAGTACCAGTCAAAAGTTTGGCCACACCTACATTGCAGAATAATAGTGAAGACATCACAACTATGAAATAAAACATATGGAATTATGTAGTAACAAAAAAAGTGTAAAACAAATCAAAATATATTTCAGATTTTAGATTCTTCAAAGTAGCCACCCTTTGCCTTTGACAGCTTTGCACACTCTTGGCATTCTCTCAACTAGCTTCATGAGGAATGCTTTTCCAACAGTCTTGAAGGAGTTCCCTCATATGCTGAGAATTTGTTGGCTGCTTTTCCTTCACTCTGCGGTCTAACTCATCCCAAACCATCTCAATAGGGTTGAGGTCGGGTGATTTTGGAGGCCATGTCATCTGATGCAGCACTCCATCACTCTCCTTCTTAGTCAAATAGCCCTTACGCAGCCTGGAGGTGTGTTGGGTCATTGTCCTGTTGAAAAACAAATGATAGTCCCACAAAGCGCAAACCATATGAGATGGATTATCGCTGCAGAATTCTGTGGTAGCCATGCTGGTAATGTGTGCCTTGAATTCTAAATAAATCACTGCCGGTGTCACCAGCAAAATCACACCTCCTCCTCCATGCTTCATGGTGGGAACCACACATGCGGAGATCATCCGCTCACCTACTCTGCGTCTCACAAAGACACAGAGGTTAGAACCAAAAATCTCAAATTTGGACTCATCAGACCAAAGGACAGATTTCCACCGGTCTAATGTCGTTTGCTCATGTTTCTTGGCCCAAGCAAGTCTCTTATTATTATTGGTGTCCTTTAGTAGTGGTTTCTTTGCAGCAATTCGACCATGAAGGCCTGATGCAAACAGTCTCCTCTGAATAGTTGATGTGGAGATGTGTCTGTTACTTGAACTCTGTGAAGCATTTATTTGGGCTGCAATCTGAGCTGGTAACTCTAATGAACTTATTCTCTGCAGCAGAGGTAACTCTGGGTCTTTCTTTCCTGTGGTGGTCCTCATGAGAGCCAGTTTCATCGTAGCGCTGGATGGTTTTTGCGACGCATTTAAAGAAACTTTCAAAGTTGTTGAAAATGCCCGGTTTGACTGACCTTCATGTCTTAAAGTATTGATGGACGGTCTTTTCTCTTGCTTTTTGGTTACTACATGATACCATATGTGTTATTTCATCGTTTTGATATCTTCACAATTATTCTACAATGTAGAAAATAATAAAAATAAAGAAAAACCCTGGAATGAGTAGGTGTGTCCAAACTTTTGACTGGTACTGTAGGTCATTTACAAAACTGCACTAGTGACTAAATGACAGCATAGGTTTCAAGTATCATCCTAGCAAGGCCTTGGGTGTTAGCCTGGGAGAAGTTACAGGAGGGATGTATAACACAATGTAAACTGGTGACCTGGAAAATAAAACTCTAGATCATACTGCATTTATAATGTTAGCAAAATATCAACATGTGACTGAATGTTTAAAAATAATATATGACATCATTAGAATTATGCCTTAATCAATCGACCTGATGGATCAGCTTTTCACATAAGTATTTATCGACAGGTTAGTCGACTACTTCTTACCCATTAAAGTGAGATGAGAAAATGATGGTTAATAATATGTGATCCATTTTAGTCTGAATAATATTGTAATGCAAAATATACTGGTTGCGCAACATTGCGATGTTGTAATTTTCATACATTTCAAACCTATAGCATTAATTATTCAAATCAATGCAAACATGAAATTATGACTCATAGTACATTTGGTGAATGTACAGAGCATTACAAACCAGAAACATGGAGATAAGATAGACTTCTCGCAAGCTAGCTGTTACTTCTGTCCCAAGGCTGTGTACTTCTGTCCCAAGGCTCTTCTCGCTGGCAGGTACAAAAGTAACGTTGCGGTAGTTCAGTTCTCAGTCTATTTCATTTCAACTAATTTCCCCTAGAAACGAAATTGCAGTTGCTAATGTTGGAGGACCTATATAAGTTGTTTGTCATAAAATATGGCCACATACTGTACAGCATCATCACTTTGATCATTGTATAATACCTTCTCGCAACTAAGCACTCTCTTCCTTTCACCTTTTCCCTTCTCTTGTGGAGTGGACTTTAATGCACAACACTACAGCTGTTACCAGGTGTCCAAAAACCTCTCCAAGCCAAACCTTCACACCATAATTGCTAACTGCTACACAGCCTATATCGCTGTCACCATAGTAACGTAGTCAACAAAGTACAACTAACACGCTAGTAAACCCACAATTTAATCCATGTGTACAAACAGCAAGCAGTTACACCAGCAGGCCCCGGTGGCAATAAATTAATACAACCGAAAGCTTACCTTGACTTGAAAGAGTTACAGTGTTGGATAGCCTTAGCCAGCTAGCTAACATAAATAGCATTCCTCTCTGTTTAAGTCAAGTTGTCAAGTAGGCTAAATTAGCTGCATTAGCTTTGTAAGTGCTCCCGAGTGGCGCAGCGGTCTAAGGCACTGCATCTCAGTGCTAGAGGCATCAATACAGACCCTGGTTTGATCCCGGGCTGTATCACAACCATCTGTGATCGGGAGTCCCATAGGTTAGCGTGCAATTGGCCCAGTGTCGTCTGGGTTAGGGGAGGGTTTGGCTGGGGTAGGCTGTCATTGTAAAATAAGAATTTGTTCTTAACTGACTTGCCTTGTTAAATAAATAGTAAAAATTAACAGTAAACTAAGGTTGGGAAAAAATACAATGAA
The DNA here is from genome assembly GCF_029448725.1 of Salvelinus fontinalis. NCBI lineage: Eukaryota > Metazoa > Chordata > Actinopteri > Salmoniformes > Salmonidae > Salvelinus > Salvelinus fontinalis. Next base: position 72,446,199 of record NC_074667.1, read on the forward strand.
ATATAGCTAGCTCTCCCTAGAGGGTGCTGTTGAGGCTACTGTAGACCATTGCAAATCGGTGTGTTTTAAATAATCAGTGATTTGGTGACGTGAACATATTTAGTATAGTTTTATTGTATAATTTGTTATGTTTCACTATTTTTACTTTGATGAAATTCACTAAGTAGGATGGCCCTCACCTTCCTCCTCTAAAGGAGCCTCCACTGGACAAGAGGAACCACAAGCTTACTGCTTGGCAAAACAGTGAAGGGCCACCGTGTTCAGCAGTTCAAGTCTGCCAGAGCAGAAGCCGGGACGGACGACTGGCATGAGGGGCGACTGGCATGAGCACTAAAGGCATGGGCCGAATCATCTGGCTTCTAACGAAATGGGCATAAAACAGCTCTGTCCCTAGACAGTCTGCCAGGACTTGCTCGTGAGATAGATGGATCAAAACACATTCCTCTCTCTACAAAGAGCCTGGCTGGGGCTGCACACCATAATAAGTGTGAATAGATTTCACTTTAATTAAAGGGGAGGAGAGGAGAAGTTAGATTTGATATGGGAGTTTATAACACATAACTAGTATAGGGGACAAAAAGGCAATGTGTGGGGGGGTACAGCCATCTTCCCCATCTCCCATCATTCTATAGCCATGTTCCAATTCAATACCTTAACATCTACTCCCTCCACGAGAAGAGACTCCAGATTCATGTTTTCCCCTGGGTTTTTTAAATTAGTGGGAGACAGTGAGAAAGGTTTGAAAAACTTTTAATTTGTGAGTTGGGCATTAATAACCCATGTTAGGCTTATCTTTGCCCAAAAAGAGTGACCTCAGTTCATTGTCGGTAATTTGATATCATTTCTGACAGCTCTGGATACTTCAGTAAGAGTCTTGGTGAGAACAAGAGCAGCGAGACTGGATGTGATCCTATCGGTGTAAAAAAAAAAGATTAAGAACGACTTTTCACTTTCCAAGTCACTTATCATTTATCGTTCTCCCTGCAAACAAAACTGAAGCTAGTGTAATTTAACATGTGTGGCAAAAGCTGTATTGTGCATCAGATAACCATCGTATCACCATGCAGGTTGGTTTAAAGTGGTTACTGACACATAGCTCCGGGAAAAACATGCCATAAGAGTCAATTGCAGAGATAACCACTTATACCTGCTATTAACTATGGTTGCCATGGTGATGACACAAAACATAACCTTCATTTTCCAAGTCTTGTCTAATGCATTATATGGTTTTCCCTTTCTAATAGGTGAATGGCACTATGACAACACTTCTGTGCTTACCTGGCTAGTACTTGCCATGTGACATGTAGTATGAATTCTACATTATACCCAGCAGGAATGCATATTGCCCAATCCTAGCAGCACCAATTCTCTACAGTCAATTATTACTGCTAAGACATTTCCATTGAAGAGAGAGACACAGCTCCAGGCTCATTGTTTTCCTCTGTTGGCTCCAAGCTACTCACTAATCCCTGCTAGTTCTTTAGAAACATCACTGTGGGAATGTCATTCTTTGAACAGTGTGTGAGGATTCAATAACAACCTAAAACACTACAAACAATGTTAGATTACAATACTTCTGTGGTGAAATATTGGATTAACATTGGTTTCAATTAATATGTCAGTATAATGGAATGTCTTTATAAAGGGACTTTAATAAAATCCTTTACAAAGTGATTCTTAAGGTAGCTAACATACCTTAATCTACATATATGCCCAGTGTATCCTCACTGAGAAGGGGACTACATAGTTAGATGCACAACATGTCTTCTGCATTTAACCCAACCGCTCTGAATCCCAGAGGTGCAGGGGGCTGCCTTTCTCAACGGCATCAGCGCCCATGAAGCAGTTGTTGGTGGTTAACTTGCTCAAGGGCAGAACAGCAGGTTTTTCCACTTTGCTAGCTTGGGGAGTCGAACCAGAAACCTTTAGGCTACTGGTCCAACGTGCTGAACCGCTAGGCTACCTGCCGCTCCTAACTGTGTATTGAGAATGAGGTAGTTTGTCTAAAATGTTAGCTCTTTTGACATTAAAACATTTAAAAACTCAGATAAAAACCAGTACACACATTCCATGATGTAAGATGACAGTGAATCTGGTATGAATCAGTAGTGTTCAGCTGTAGATGAATAGACAGTGAAATCCATGAGGAGTGAAAAATACATTGCTGAGTGACAGTGGCATTTCAAAGTGTCAAAGCCTGAATTAGCTGCATTAAGGTTTCACATAATTATATTAAAACCAGGGATTTTGTCGCTGATGCCCCTACAGACACATGTAGCTGTAATTCCCAGTCATTACCATCTGGTTGGGCTTGTCTTTACATGTTTTAGGCCTCAAAACAAACATCCTTTGCTTTGCCATTTCCCTCAGCAAACAGCTGCACAGCAGAGATAGGTTTTGGGGCATTAAGATTCACAAGCTGCTCAATATTCACTGAATAAATTATAGCTGACATTTTACAGGTGTCAATACAGTAGATACGGCTCTGTTCTACAGCAAAATAAAAACAAGTATTTTTTTGTACTTTGTATTTTGTTTCTCACCCATCCCAATCTTTCTCTTTCAGAATGTATGCTCCAGTTTTAATTACTGAATGGATCTCATTGCTACCATCGGACTGGCCATAAAAACAGCAGGATTTTCTTAGTAGGATTTTTCTCTCACAGAACATGAATGTAGCGAGGCAGGCAAAAGGTGATATTGACAAAAAGCCTTGGCCAGTGGAAAACACAGATAGACTCTTGCCTCTTAGATGAAAGGCCTTGTAGCACTTTGCTGTTTCGACCCCACTCACCAGCAGAGCCTCAGAGACACTTAACTAATTGTGACAGCGACATATGTGGCATCTGACATATTAAAGGCACAATGTAGTCTGTGTTTTATAATATTTCCACGCTATAGTTTGGAATAATGCTGTGAAATTATGATAATGTAATTTTAGTGTAAGAGCTGTTTGGAAAGAAAGCTTGACATTTCTGCCTGTTTTGACATCACCAGGCAGTAAATTAGTTAATAGACCATTAAGAAAGAGATTTCCACACCTCTCTGCCAATAACTACTAGTTTTCCATTTTCCCCTCGCCACAGACCACTCGCTGACTGTCCTAGCATAATTATTGCTTGAGAAATTGCGCTTCCCTAAGAAGCTATTTGTATTTATTTTTTTACGATTTTAATCTAATACAATCACAATACGGTAGCCTACTTAATTGTTACAAAGAAATTATTTGATATTGAGGTAAAAATGGCTGTGTTGGACCTTTAAGTGCTATCAACATGACCGAACATTGGAGGGAGGCAGGAGCTGCTTCTCCCCTTGACAGATGAGCTCTATCATTTGTCATCATGGCTGTTACATCATGGCCATCCATCAACTGTTGAACACTGTAAATGCCTTACTAGAGACAGACAGCCGGAGGGAGAGGTAGCATGCTGGCAGCGGCCTGACACTGATTCCCCGGATGATGTCATAGAGGTAGAGGTCGCGCCGCATGACACATCTGCGCGTGTGTGTGTGCGTGTGTGTGTCAGTGCCGCAGGCTGAGGGGAACATGGAGGGGGCTGCCTGTAGGGACGGAGGACCTATGGGGTGAAGAATGGAAACCAGGGAAAAGAGAGAGATGAAGATGGAAGGATAACAGAGGGGAGAGATGGAGGGAGAGAGAGATTGAGGGAGAGATGGAGGGGCCTTGTCTCTCATTCCCAACGGGGGAACCTGCTTGGACGGTTAGAGCTATAATTACATAAATCATTTTTTTGTCATGTTTTCAATACATCGCTCTTAGGGAAAGTCAATTCCATTTGTTTATCTAGGACAGGGATGGGCAACTTTGATTGGGATGGGGCCCACAAAATATCTGAACTCATCATGATGGGCCGCAGTTGTGAAGCCACCATTTGTGCAATTCTACACATTTTACCACGGAGTGTAGAGAAAATGTTGACGCTTAAAACATGTTTGCTTCAATTCTACACATTTTGCCTGGGTCGGAGAGAAGATTTAGCAATTTTAGAACTCATTCCGTCCAATTCTACACATTTTGCCATGGGGTGGAGAGAAATGTTTGCATTTCCCCTAGTCGGTAATTTGACCATGCTTACTACAAGTTTAGATAGCTGGCCACTAGATTAATTTACCAATCTAAAAACATTTACCTGACATGGGCTAATTGAGTGACTATCAGTGACTGACATAACAAGAGAAAAACTGCTGAAGCACAACAAATGTAGAAATTGCATCTTTCCCAGTTCCCCATCCCTGATCTAGGATCTAGAAACCCTGAACATGAACTCAGAACGCAGGCCAAAATAAGGTACTGTTCCTATGACAGGCTATCTTGTCCAGCTATCCAGTTTCTCTGTGAATTGCTGCCTGGGGGATTTTATCTCCAACAGCAACATTGACTGACTGTTCAGTATCTGACTCCATCTCTATTCACTCAGCGCTATAAAGGTAATGGCTGTCCCTCTGTAGACAGAAAAAAGGAGACTCCAGCACACTGACAGTCTTGAATGCTCCATAACATTTAACCCTCCTGTTGTGTTCTGGTCGAATGGGACCGATTTAGAAGTTCTCTCTCTGAACAATGTAGTTCATTTAATCTGATTGTCATAAGGTTCCATGACTCTGTCCACACAGGGCATATGAACATACAAAATACATTTTTGATGATTTTCATTACATTTTGGGTGTTTCATTTAACTTTTGTACACCTGTGGTGTTCCCGGTCAAAAACGACCCGTCAAAAACGACCCGTCAAAAACGACCCGTCAAAAACGACCGGTCATTAGAAATTAAGGGGTCAGACTACAATTAGTGTATAAAATTGAGTTCAGGCACATGCCCAGTCATCAGATGGACACACTTCCACATATGCATGTGTGTTTGAGCACACACACACACACACACACACACACACACACACACACACACACACACACACACACACACACACACACACACACACACCTCACCCCCCTTCTTGGCTTCCATGGCAACCCCGACGGGAACCTTTCCCCAATAGAATCTGTCCCCCACGGGAACCACACCTGTTGGCATTCTCACAAACAATCGTAACATTGCTTGAATAATATATAGAACTTTTCTTGCAGCTCTGGTATATAAAGCTTTTTTGAGGCCTTGCTCACAATTCATTCTGTGGCAGCACAATGACCAAACAATGTACTGTATGTGAGGCTCTTGATCATATCTTTGATCATGACACTGGTAAGGAGGAGAGAGGCCAGGAAACTGACAGTGAAGATGCATTAGAGGAGGAAGTGTCAGAAGTTGAAGACAACACAGAATATGATCCAGACCAAGAGACAACCGATATGGAACATTCCAGTGATGAGAAAAAGGGCCCTGCTGAGGTTGTTGTTACATTCCGGTAAAACAATGGGAATTTGTCCCGGTCTTCATCCCCAACTGAGAGGAGAGGTCGGCTGTCTGCTGAAAATGTTATCAGGATGACCCCAGGGCCAACGAGATACGCCATAACCCGGATTGATGACATAAAAGCCTGCCACTATTTAAATATTTGAAATGGTTTCAAAACAAATGTCCTTGTTAAACTTTGACACAAAGTAGTCTGAGATAAATAGCACATTAGGTGATAATATTTGTATTATTATTATTTTATTATCAGTTACAGTTATAATGGGGCAATCATTTTGGACTGGGAATACAGAATGAATTAACATGAAACGAACACAACAGGAGCGTTAACCAATGTTTCAATCAAAAGACCTTGGTCCCTGTGTGGAGTGGACACCAGAATCGGACAAACCCATTGGTCTGGTTCTGTCAGCTCTAGCCAGGGAGAAACTTCCTGAGATGGCTCTTTGGCTCATCAGAAAATAAATCTTCTTTGTGGTGGCAGAGATAATCCTGGATTGTTTGTAAAGGGGATTGTGACAAAGAATAAGCTTTTAGTGCGCATCCCTGAGAGGAATCCTAACTTAAAGACAAAGTGAGACTCAAGAGCTGATCCGATGGCATTTAGCAGGAGATGGTTCTGAATTGAAGTGTGCATTCAGCTTCAGCTCAGCTTTGTGATAGCTCCCGTTCCGAGCCTTAAAACATTATATTTCCCATCCGATTTGCTGTGATAGGCAGAGCACCTTCTCATAACTGAACATTGTATTGCAAGACAGTCTAGGAAGATTTGTATTATACTGTATTCCCGAGTGTGTTCCAGAGTATACAACGTCACAAGTAAAGAACTGTTCAGAACACACAAATAAAACTGCATCCTCTCTCTCTCTAATCCCCTTCATCCCTCCTTTCCCTCTCTTCCTCCTTTCATCCCACTCAGTTGGAAGGGTCAAAGGTGGAACAGAAAATGGTCCATGCTATTCACAGCTCTCCGCCCACTGAGCCCCAGTAGGGGAGTCTGAAGTCCGCCTGACCCCTATCCCACCCTAGCTTTGAGGCCTCACCCTGGTCCCTTTCATGCCTGACCTGACCTTTTCTACACACATACAGGTCGAGAGACAGGCTCTCTCCATCTCTGTACTTTCACTGAAGCATTTCCTTTCTACAGAGGTGAGAGGGCTTGGTAAAAGTAGCTTCTAGAACTGTATTTCTGGCTTACAATTAAAGTGTCCTACACACGGAAATCTATGATCCTGATGTTCTATGTTCCAGTGGCAAGAGAGCCACAGACAGATCATGCTTCTGAAATGTTCAACTTCTGTTTTTAATGCAGAAACAGTTAGATAATTGTATTCCTGGTCACAGAATAATGCAGAGAACAAAATAGAGATCAATTCTAAAGCCCCTTAAGATGGCGCCGAAGAGGATGGCTGACGTTTTACATGCCCGTAACCAATTATGCTATTTTTTTCTTTTTTTGTGTGTTGTTTGTAACTTATTTTTTAACTTATTTTGTACATAATGTTGCTGCTACTGTCTCTTATGACCAAAAATAACTTCTGGACATCAGAACTGGGATTACTAACCACGAACATTTACGTGAAGAAAAGATGGAGGAAAAGAGGATGCCGATCGGGTTGCCTTTTGAGAATCCGTGGGCGAGCGAGTAAACTCCCACTGCCATTGATTCTACTTGCTAACATGGAATCATTGGAAAATAAAATTGATGACCTACGATTACGAATATCCTGTAAAATGGGACATTAACCTGTTTGGGCTGCAGGGGCAGTATTGAGTAGCCGGATAAAAGGTGCCCATTTCAAACGGCCTCGTACTCAATTCTTGCTCGTACAATATGCATATTATTATTACTATTGGATAGAAAACACTCTCTAGTTTCTAAAACCATTTGAATTATATCTGTGAGTAAAACAGAACTCCTTTTGCAGCAAACTTCCTGACAGGAAGTGGAAAATCTGAAATCGATGCTCTCTTCTAGGGGCTGACTATTAAAGTCCTTGATATTTATTCGTTTAGATGCACTTCATACGTCTTCCACTAGATGTCGACAAGGAGTGAGAGAAGAAATGGAGTGTGTAACTTGATCTGGGCTCGAATAAATGCTCTTTGTATGACGTGTCACCAGTTTCCTGTTTTCTGGAGAGCACGTCAAGGGACCTGGATTTGCCTTCTGATAAGCTGTCGTTATGGACGACTAATATCTCCGGCTTTGATTTTATTTGATACATGTGACAATATCATCGTAAAGTATGTTTTTTTCAATATAGTTTAATCAGATTATTGACATTTTTTCGGGAGTTTTGCCGTGTTCCGTTCTCTTTGTTTGTTGACGATGTAGAGATTCACACCACTTGGCAAGTGTGCTTGCTAAATCGAGAGGGAAAAAGGCCGTTCTAAATCCAAACAGCGATTGTTCTTGACAAAGGACCCCTTGTACAACATTCTGATGAAAGATCAGCAAAAGTAGGACCCATTTTATGATCTATTTCATATATCTGTCGAACATGTTGTGCTATTCGTTTTCACCCAGCTTTTGGGTACTCTCTCGCTATACCTAAGCTGGATGTCGTAATGAAGTTATTTTTAGAATTCTAACACAGCGATTGGATTAAGAACTAGTGTATCTATCCTTTCCTATACAACATGTATTTTTTAGTTATGTTTATGAATAGTTATTTGGTCAGAATATGTGTGTCAGAAAAAGTGTCCGAAAAATATCCGGACGTTGTGGGAAAAAGGTGCTACGTTAGCACAATGTATAACCACTGATTTCAGCTCTAAATATGCACATTTTCGAAAAAAACATAAGTGTATGTATAACCTGATGTTATAGGACTGTCATCTGATGAAGCTTATCAAGGTTAGTCAAAAATTATATATCTTTTGCTGGTTTGTTACGATTGCTAACTTTTGCTACTGGGAAATGGCTTGTGATTCTGGCTATTGTGGTAAGCTAATATAACGCTATATTGTGAACGCTATACTTAAGAAATCGGAAATATTGTCTGGAATCACAAGATGCCTGTCTTTCATTTGCTGTACACTATGTATTTTTCAGAAATGTTTTATGATGAGTAATTAGGTATTTGACGTTGGTGTCTGTAATTATTCTGGCTGCTTTCGGTGCAATTTCTGATTGTAGCTGCAATGTAAACTATGATTTATACCTGAAATATGCAAATTTTTCGAACAAAACATAGATTTATTGTATAACATGTTATAAGACTGTCATCTGATGAAGTTGTTTGTTGGTTAGTTTGGTTGGTTCTTGGTTAGTTAGATTGGCTTTGTGCATGCTACCTGTGCTGTGAAAAATGTTTGTCCTTTTTTGTATTTGGTGGTGAGCTAACATAAATATACGTGCTGTTTTCGCTGTAAAACATTTTAAAAATGGGACATGTTGATTCACAAGATGTGTACCTTTCATTTGTTGTATTGGACTTGTTAATGTGTGAAAGTGAAATATTTCTAAAAAATATATTTTGAATTTCGCGCCCTGCACTTGAAGTGGCTGTTGTCATATTGTGGCCGGCCTCGGGCTTGTAGCCAGAAGAAGTTAAGAATCGTAATATTTTATGTTTCACAGAGTCGTGGCTGAACGACGACACGGATAATACAGAGCTGGAGGGAGTTTCAATGAACCGGCAGAACAGAGAAGCTAAGTCTCGTAAGACAAGGGGTGGTTGTGTGTGTCTTTTTGTCAATAACAGCTGGTGCGCGATGTCTATTATTAAAGAAGTCTCGAGGTATTGTTCGCATGAGGTAGAGTACCTTATGATAAGCTGGAGAACACACTATCTACCAAGAGAGTTCTCATCTATATTATTCGTAGCCTTAAATTTACCACCACAGACCGATGCTGGCACTTAGACCACACTCAAAAGGAACACCTATGTGAGAATGCTGATCATTGACTACAGCTCAGGGTTCAATACCATAGTGCCCACAAAGCTCATCACTAAGCTAAGGACCCTGGGACTAAACACCTCCCTCTGCAACTGGATCCTGGACTTCCTGACGGGGGTAGGGTAGGCAACAACACATCTGCCACGCTGATCCTCAACATTGAGTCCCTCAGGGGTGTGTACTTAGTCCCCTCCTGTACTCCCTGTTCACCCACGACTGCGTGGCCAAACACGACTCTAACACCATCATTAAGTTTGCTGATGACACAACAGTGGTAGGCCTGATCAACGACGAGACAGCCTATAGGGAGGAAGTCAGAGAACTGGCAGTGTGGTGCCAGGACAACAACCTCTCCCTTAATGTGAGCAAGACAAAGGAGCTGATCGTGGACTACAGGAAAAGGCGAGCCGAACAGGCCCCCATTAACATCAACAGCGCTGTAGTGGAGCGGGTCGAGAGTTTCAAGTTCATTGGTGTCCACATCACCAACGATCTATCATGGTCCAAACACCAAAACAGTCATGAAGAAGGCACGGCAAAACCTTTTCTCCATCAGAAGACTGAAAAGATTTGGCATGGGTGCCCAGATCCTCAAAAAGTTCTACAGCTGCACCATTGAGAGCATCCTGACCAGTTGCATCACCTCCTGGTATGGCAACTGCTCAGTATCTGACTGTAAGGCGCTACAGAGGGTAGTGCGTACAGCCCAGTACATCACTGGGGCCAAGCTTCCTGCAATCCAGGACCTATATAATAGACGGTGACAGAGGAAAGCCCATAAAATTGTCAGAGACTCCAGTCACCCAAGTCATAGACTGTTTTCTCTGCTACCGCACGACAAGCGGTACCGGAGCGCCAAGTCTAGGACCAAAAGGCTCCTTAACAGTTTCTACCCCCGAGCCATAAGACTGCTGAACAATTAATCAAATGGCCACCGGACCCCACCTCCTCCATTTTTTTTGTACACTGCTGCTACTCACTGTTTATTATCTATGCATAGTCACTTCACCCCTACCTACATGTACAAATGACCTTTAAACCTGTACCACCGCACACTGACTCTGTACCAGTACCCCCTGTATATAGCCTCGTTATTGTTATGTTATTGTGTTACTTTTGATTATTTTTTACTTTAGTTTATTGGGTAAATATTTTCTTAACTCTTCTTGAGCTGCATTGTTGGTTAAGGGCTTGTCAGTAAGCATTTCATGGTAAGGTCTACAGTTGTTGTATTCAGCACATGTGACAATTAAAGTTTGATTTGATTTTGTTTTGAGCATTAGAATATAATCTATAGATAGAAATATAATCTATGTTTCTGAGGGCTTTAGTGCTGCGATTAATGCTTTTTTCGGTTCGGTTTCGGTTAGATTATTAAAAAATAATCACAGTTTTCGATTTCGGTTTAGATTTAGATTATTTGGGATAAACAAAATTAAGGTTTGAGGTTAACACAGGCGTAGATCTTATACTTTTTGTTTTATGAGATAATATCATTCAGTTAACATGACCTTAATGAATTATGAAGCCTTTATGTGCTTTATGCTTAAAAATTCACAAAAAGTGGTGTTAGCTGATGAAGATTATCTCATAGAACAAAATGTATAAAATCTCCTAAGCCACAGACCTTCTTTTCGGCGTTTATCCAAAAACTCCATTAATTTCCCCATTGGCTTTGACCAACGAGCCATGGTGGAGTTAGTGCCTAGAGAAAAAGATGGCATTACTATTTCTCTCTATATCCCCTCACGATCGTGCATTCTTCTGTAGCAGGTGTAAAAGGAACACATACCGGACAAGTAGATCCGCAATGGATTATGGTCATTTTAGTTCATTACCACGTTTTATGCTGTAAACTATGTAGAATATTGGCCTGTTGGAAACTATAACTCCCTACTATCGTCGCACAGTTCAGGCTGGAGCTGATTTATCTCTAGGGAAACTGTGCAATGTGCGCATTGAGTTTACAGAAAAAAAACGAACAAAATAGAACTCAAATAATTTAACTGACCTCCATAAATAACTTGTTTAAAAAAAGAAATAAGCAACATTTTGGTTAATTGCTCAGCACTAGACGGCTTTGACCTACAACACATACTCATTCAATGGGACTTAGCTTTTGTGTGCCTGTCACAAATCAAAAAAAATGTTAAATGTGCAGGGTCGTTTTGGCGTCAACAAGCGGCGGCAACAAATAAAGAGAACTGGAACTGCATATATTGTTTCGTTATGCTCTTTGAAAGGTGTGCAGACACTGAAATCAAATCAGCCAGTCAATCTGTTCACTCTTCATTGCATTCGGTGCAATTTACCTGGAGAGTGGCGATGTAATCTGTGAGTCACCTCTGTTTTCCCGTCTAGGCTCTGGCTGCCTGCAGTGTCCAGCTGTTGCTGTCTCTGCACTGCCATTTATTTACTGCAATCAGACAAGGTGAGAGGAGAGCCACAATAGATTCCACAATTACATCAGGCCAGTTTGAGAGGCTTACACTTCGTCTACAGATACATGAAAGACATATTAGATCAACTAGTCAGGACCAAGGCTCAACAACAGGTTTTTAACAAGCAGTCTCAAAATTAATTAGATGTGGGGGATTAATAAAACAGATTTAAAAATGTATTTCATCCCTGCCTCAGAAACAAGGTGCTTGAGGTGTTCTGAGGTTGGAACGTATTCACTTCTTCATTTAAAAATCATGTCTGTGTTTCTTTTTGTTCTCTTTCACAAAACAGATTTCTATCAGAATGAAAAATACCTGAAGGTCTGTCTCTCTGCAGAGTGCCATGTGTCGTTGATTAAATAACAGCTTCCATACCGAAATATGGGGGAACAAGAAGCAATAGACATAATCATTAACAAAGCTGAAGCCTATTCCTGGGCCTTTAAGTGGCTACAGAGAGAATTGCACTAAGAGAGCCATGCAACTAGGGAGTGAGAAAGAATAACATAAAATATCTAATCGAACCTCTTGCACTTAATATCAGCGTTCAGACCAATTTCTAGACAAAGATTTACTTGTAAAAAAAGGTCTGTAATTTTAGCCACCAGTAAGTGTAAATCAGTCTGGGGGTGTTAAAAACATCACCATAACATTCAAGATGTCTTAGCTTAAGTCTTTTCAATGGTCTGCCCATTAGTCCTTTTCCACATTTCTTTAGCTAAGCTCCAAGTTAAACATATTGCTACAATATTTCTTTAGTGAACAGACAGCTAGTGAGAGTGTAGGCATGCATGAGAGACGATATGAAGTGTATGTATGAGAGAGAGAGGGAGAGGCAGAGAGAGAGAGACAGAGAGAGAGCGAGAAAGAGAGCGAGAGAAGGAGGGAGCGGCAGAGAGCGAGCGAGCGAGACAGAGAGAGGGAGAGGTAGAGAGCGAGCGAGAGAGAGAGACAGAGAGAGAGGGAGAGGCAGAGAGCGAGAAAGAGAGCGAGAGAAGGAGGGAGAGGCAGAGAGCAAGCGAGCGAGAGAGAGGGAGAGGCAGAGAGAGAGAGAGAGACAGAGAGAGGGAGAGGCAGAGAGAGAGAGAGAGAGAGAAACAGAGAGAGAGACAGAGGCATAGAGAGAGAGAGAGAGAGAGAGAGAGAGAGAGAGAGAGAGAGAGAGAGAGAGGGAGAGGCAGAGAGAGAGAGCAAAAAGAGACAATTAAAATGTCCCATTTCCTTATCAGATTGAATTCTTTACAACAAGCAACGCACAATTAATACCGCATTGATTTGGTTGCCTAGGTTACCTCACTTTTTCCTTTTAACACTACCCAGGCCTGTCAGGCACTGTCAACTAATTTCCTTCTGCTGAACAACTTATCATCAAACATAGTTAATACATGATGGTGGTAAATTATACACAGCCATCATTTCTTTTCAAATCAAAATCAAATCAAATGTCATTTGTCACATGCGTCAAATACAAGAGGTGTAGACTTTACCGTGAAATGCTTGCTAACAAGCCCTTCCCAACGATGCAGAGTAAAAAAAATATTTTGTATTCAATCTTGGTTTATAGGCAGCTGAGGGCAATTCCATTTCATGTGTGAATTTCTCTGGCCTTTCTGATGAAAATGATTAACAACAGACACAAGACTGTTAGTGCTAATGCAATGTGACAAACCCAATGATAGGTGGGGTCAGCTTGAGTAATGTAATTTAATGGCCATTGCATGGCTTGACCTTATATTGCTTTAGTAACTGATAGATGTTTCTATGTCCTCACAATTACAGTGCTGCTGCCTGGGGGAAAAAAACTGCACTGATCTGAAGTCAGAACACGGAGTCCACGACATTATTCAACTATCGGGACTGAAAAACTCAAATAACCCTGGCTAAAATGGTTAGTGTGGCTAGCCTGTTGCTACAGTCCAAGCTCTACATACCAATCAGACTTCATACAGTACGATAGACTGGCTCTTGGTAAGTGGAAATACACTGCATCGGTACCATAGACTGGCTCTTGGTACGTGACAATACATTACATAGCAGAGAGAGGAGAGAGCTAGAGATGCGTGGAGAGATGGAGATGGCTGTGAACTGAGCAACACCAATGAGCTTTCCTATTCCTCTGGGGACCAGCCAGTCTCCAAGGGATGTCCATTAGAGATATAGGAGGCCAGTGAAGATGGCCTCCGTTTTTGGTCATTGATACTCAGATAAAGCATCTTTCGTTTTTTTGGTGAAAATCCAATCCTCTTCTTCCCTCTTTTACATAGACTACAGTTCATAAGTTTGGGGTCCTTGTTTTTGAAAGAAAAGCACATTTTTTGTCCATTAAAATAACATAAAATTGATCAGAAATACAGTGTAGATATTGTTAATGTTGTAAATGACTATCGTAGCTGGAAATGGCAGATTTTTTATGGAATATCTACATAGGCGTACAGAGGCCCATTATCAGCAACCATCACTCACTGTGTTTCAATGGCACGTTGTGTTAGCTAATCCAAGTTCATCATTTTAAAAAGGCTAACTGATCATTAGAAAACCCTTTTGCAATTACATTAGGTGAAAACAGGTGAAAACTGATGTGCTGATTATTTAAGAAGCAATAAAACTGGCCTTCTTTAGAATAGTTGAGTATCTGGAGCATCAGCATTTGTGGGTTCGATTACAGGCTCAAAATGGCCAGAAACAAAGTACTTTCTTCTGAAACTCGTCAGTCTATTCTTGTTCTGAGAAATGAAGGCCATTCCATACGAGAAATTGCCAAGAAACTGAAGATCTTGTACAACGCTGTGTACTATACCCTTCACAGAACAGCGCAAACGGGCACTAACCAGAATAGAAAGAGGAGTGGGAGGCCCCGGTGCACAACTGAGCAAGAGGACAAGTACATTAGAGTGTCTAATTTGAGAAACAGACGCCTCTCAAGTCCTCAACTGGCAGCTTAATTAAATAGTACCCGCAAAACACCAGTCTCAACGTCAACAGTGAAGAGGCAACTCCGAGATGCTGGCCTTCTAGGAAGAGGTCCTCTGTCCAGTGTCTGTGTTCTTTTGCCCATCTTAATCTTTTCTTTTTAATGGATTAGAACCAATCCTCAGTTAGAGTGGTTTTCAATTAGACCAGAGATGCCGGGGACAAAACGTCACCTGGCTACTGTATGATAATTCACCTTAGATTAAGATCCAGTCTATCAAGATCAAAACATATGACCTAGTGTTATTAGTCAAGATAACCTCAAGCCAACAACGTACAGTATTAGACATAGGTAACACCTATCCTAAATAGTATCTCTAGAATAACGTGTCCCATGACCATGACATACAGTCCAATCTGAATACGGCCAAGGCCACCTCAAAGTAAATATATTATTCCAATGGTCATTAGCTAAAAATACACCACATTATTCAATACGTGTTTAATATGGTCCATCCAGCAAGAGCGAGCAGCTGCTGCAGACCAAGTGGTCATCCGGCTGTGTGGCTGCAGGCCCAGCTGTAGCCAGGGATGAGTTAACCCCTGGTGAACAGAGACTGACTCCACTGCATGAGCTGAGGAAGTGTGTTGGGCTGGGCTGGATAGGGTAGGGTTGGGTTGGAAAGGGCTGGGTAGGGATGGGCTGGGTAGGGTTGGGCTGGGTAGGGTAGGGATGGGTAAGGCTGGGTAGGGCTGGGTATTACTGGGTAGGCCCAGGCTGGGTAGGGTAGGGTAGGGCTGGGCTGGGTAGAGCTGGGCTGGGTAGGGATAGGCTGGGTAGGTATGGGTAGGGCTGGGCTGGGTAGGGGTGGGTAGAACTGGGCTGGGCTGGGTAGGTCTGGGCTGGGTAGGGGTGGGTAGGGCTGGGCTGGGTAGGGATTGGTAGGGGTGGGTATTACTGGGTAGACCTGGGCTGGGTAGGTCTGGGCTGGGTAGAGGTGGGTAGGGCTGGGCTGGGTAGGGATTGGTAGGGCTGGGTATTACTGGGTAGACCTGGGCTGGGTAGGTCTGGGCTGGGTAGGGGTGGGTAGGGCTGGGCTGGGTAGGGATTGGTAGGGCTGGATATTACTGGGTAGACCTGGGCTGGGTAGGGATGGGCTGGGTAGGGCTGGGTAGGGATGGGCTGGGTAGGGCTGGGTAGGGATGGGCTGGGTAGGGCTGGGTAGACCTGGGCTGGGTAGGGATGGGCTGGGTAGGGATGGGCTGGGTAGGGCTGGGTAGGGATGGGCTGGGTAGAGCTGGGTAGGGATGGGCTGGGTAGGGCTGGGTAGGGATGGGCTGGGTAGGGCTGGGTAGGGATGGGCTGGGTAGGGATGGGCTGGGTAGGGCTGGGTAGGGATGGGCTGGGCTGGGTAGGGATGGGCTGGGTAGGACTGGGTAGGGATGGGCTGGGTAGGGATGGGCTGGGTAGGAATGGGCTGGGTAGGAATGGGCTGGGTAGGAATGGGCTGGGTAGGGCTGGGTAGGGATGGGTAGGGCTGGGTAGGAATGTGCTGGGTAGGGCTGGGTAGGGCTGGGTAGGGATGGGTAGGGCTAGGGAAGGGCTGGGTAGGGATGGGCTGGGCTGGGTAGGGATGGGCTGGGTAGGGCTGGGTAGGGATGGGCTGGGTAGGGCTGGGTAGGTGTGGGCTGGGTAGGAATGGGTTGGGATGGGCTGGGTAAGGATGGGCTGGGTAGGAATGGGCTTGGTAGGGTCGGGCTGGGTATGGCTGGGTAGTAATGGGCTGGGTAGGGTTTGGCTGGGTAGGAATGGGCTGGGTAGGAATGGGCTGGGTAGGAATGGGCTGGGTAGGAATGGGCTGGGTAGGGATGGGCTGGGTAAGGATGGGCTGGGTAGGAATGGGCTGGGTAGGAATGGGCTGGGTAGGAATGGGCTGGGTAGGAATGGGCTGGGTAGGAATGGGCTGGGTAGGGCTGGGTAGGGATGGGTAGGGCTGGGTAGGAATGGGCTGGGTAGGGCTGGGTAGGGCTGGGTAGGGCTGGGCTGGGTAGGGATGGGCTGGGTAGGGCTGGGATGGGATGGGTAGGGATTAGTTGGGTAGGAATGGGCTGGGTAGGAATGGGCTGGGTAGGAATGGGCTGGGTAGGAATGGGCTGGGTAGGAATGGGCTGGGTAGGAATGGGCTGGGTAGGGATGGGCTGGGTAGGGATGGGTTGGGATGGGCTGGGTAGGAATGGGCTGGGTAGGGTGTTGGGCTGGGTAGGAATGGGCTGGGTAGGGGGGGGCTGGGTAGGAATGGGCTGGGTAGGAATGGGCTGGGTAGGAATGGGCTGGGTAGGGATGGGTAGGGATGGGCTGGGTAGGAATGGGCTGGGTAGGAATGGGCTGGGTAGGAATGGGCTGGGTAGGAATGGGCTGGGTAGGGATGGGCTGGGTAGGGATGGGTAGGAATGGGCTGGGTAGGGTGTTGGGCTGGGTAGGAATGGGCTGGGTAGGGGGGGGGGCTGGGTAGGGATGGGCTGGGTAGGAATGGGCTGGGTAGGGATGGGCTGGGTAGGGATGGGCTGGGTAGGGCTGGGTAGGAATGGGCTGGGTAGGAATGGGCTAGGTAGGGATGGGCTGGGTAGGAATGGGCTGGGTAGGGATGGGCTGGGTAGGGTTTGGCTGGGTAGGAATGGGCTGGGTAGGAATGGGCTGGGTGGGATGGGCTGGGTAGGAATGGGCTGGGTGGGATGGGCTGGGTGGGGCTGGGTAGGAATGGGCTGGGTAGGGCTGGGTAGGGTAGGCCTGGGTAGGGATGGGCTTGGTTGTGTGCTTAGGAGGCTATGAGGCAGATGTGCCACTCCATCCATGTCCTATGTAGGTTAGATTAACTGTAACTCCCTTTTCTGGAAAGGGTATTTCTGTACTCTGTAACATTACCTCACTAATCAACCAATCAAAATGTATTTCTGTATTCTGCAACGTTATCTCACCAATCATCCAATAAAAATGTATTTCTGTATTCTGCAACGTTACCTCACCAATCAAAATGTATTTCTGTATTCGGTAACGTTACCTCACCAATCAACCAATCAAAGTGTATACCCGTATTCTGTAATGTTACCTCACCAATCAACCAATCAAAATGTATTTTTGTATTTCTGTATTCTGTAACATTAACTCACCAATCAACCAATCAAAATGTATTTTTGTATTTCTGTATTCTGTAACATTAACTCACCAATCATGCAAACAAAATGTATTCTAAAACATCTCTTGCTTTGTTGATTGAATAACAAACACTCAATTTCAAAGAGATTTATTCAGAATAAAATGTATTGTCTGTGAATCATGTTATTCATATCGTGCAAATTGTACCTGTTATAATTGAGATTAGTGAATTAAGACACCAAACAGCCTTCTATGAGTCATACACAGAAGACTAAGGGCTGGCTTCAATCCAAAGATCCGGCGAATGCGGGAACATTGCTTTATAATTTAAATCGAGCTACTAACGTGGAACTTCCCGCGTTACTTCTGCGATACGGATTGAATCCAGACCTAAATGTGCTCCTTTCAGGATTCAGCCACTATCTGCCTTTTTAGCAGTCAACAAAGTGACAGGAAGCCCAAAACAGAGGTCTATCAGGAGATAAATTCATGAATTCAAATTTCCACCACTCTAATCTCAGCTCCTTGATCAACACATTGTAATCTTTTTCATCTGCATGTATTATCTAGTACTTGCTCTCAGCGTCCTTCAGACTCTAATTGAAATGTGCTTTTCATAAGAAGTTCAGCTTCTCCTCAGACACATTATCTATCAACAAATCATCCTGATAGCAGAGTACCACGTCTGGGTTCAAATAGTATTTGTTTTCTTTCATATACTTTAGCTGTGCTTGATTGAACTTGCCTGGCGCAATGGAAGTAATGGAATAGTCCCAAAGGTACAAACCCTGTTTATCTGGCATTCCAGGCAGACTCAATCAATCAAATGCTCACAGTACTTGAACCGAGGTCTACGGTCTATAGCTATACGCATATAAAGAACCACTTATCACATTGTTGATTTGTAAGAAATGTAAATAGCAACCATTTATCGGTTCAGTTCCTTTGTCAGTATACAGCATGAAAACAGACCCCATCCATCCCCCACATCAACACAACTGCTTTCGGAGTACAGTCTTTTAGCACATTGAATTTAATTAGCAAGCCATTTTGAGTGCTACGTCTCCCACCCCATGCAGGAAAAAAGCAAGTGCTACGTTTAACTGATGCGCTTACAAGCCCTAAAAATAGAGTTCAGTTTAATCTTGCACTCTATTGGGACGAACTTGAAGCAAAGAAAAACAAACGAATTGTGTTGTTTAAGAATATACCGATAGAATCTACCTTTGCAACCCTGATTAGGGCCTGTACTTTATATTGCTGCAGGGCAGACAGACGGTGTAGTTGAGTAATAAATCATCAATGCAAATGACTGACGATAGATCATCAATTGTCATTGAACCTACAAGCACCATTCAAACAAGAGGAGCCCCAGGATTTCTTGTTGTCCTGATACTAAGTAGAAATGTGTTTGGAACAGCAACATGCAGAATCTATTTCCCTCTGTGTGTTTTCCTGGCTGCTGTATGGCATAAGTTTCACATTTTATTAGTTGTATGTACAGGATACACATGGTATACACCATACAACAAAAGGCTTACTTGCAGGTTCTTTCTCGACAATGCAACAAGAACTCAAATGTAATAAAAGATAAGAATACGGACATAAAGTAAATGGCTCAGTAGAATAGAATAAACATTTTAGCATCTTAGCAAGTATATTACAGGAAGGCACAATTTATAGTCCAATATTTACACATGTATCAGGGAAAGGGGGATTGGGGGGGGCTTGTGTTTAAATTGTGCAGGTAATAAAGTAATGAGGGTATGTGTGGATGTCAAGACATGGGGAAAGGTGACAGCCTCTACGGGGCTTCTATTCCACTGTAGGAGTAATATAGGAGTTTACTTACAGTAGGTACTGCTCCAACGCAAACAGATACAGTTCTCGAACATAACACATTCATCTGCCTAACATGCTGACCAAACCGAACGCGCGCCTGCGTGCAGGTTGAAATATCAAAACAAACTCTGAACCATTTATATTCATTTGGGGACAGGTCGAAAAGCATTAAACATGTATGGCAATTTATCTTGCTAGCTTGCTGTTGCTAGCTAATTTGTCCTGGGATATAAACATTGGGTTATTATTTTACCTGAAATGCACAAGGTCCTCTACTCCGACAATTAATCCACAGATAATACGGTAAACCGAATTCCTTTCTCGTCATCTCTCCTCTTTGGACTTTATATGACGGTCGGCAACCAACTTTACTGTGCATTACTACAACCGACTGGAGTGTGGACGTCAGTTCATCTTACAATCACCCACGTGGGTATATGCTCCTAAAAACCAATGAGGAGATGGGAGAGACCGGACTTGAAGCGCATTGAGCGTCACAAATAAAATAAAATAGAAATAAACATTTCTATTTGAGCCCCTGGCCTCGCAAATGCTCCCTGAGGAGCACGAGCAGTGCGGGTGCAATGATTGAATAACATGTAGGTGTACGTAATGCAAGCGGTGTGGTCAGCATGTAAAACAACCAATGCATTGTACATATTGCCAATAACTAGTAGCAGAGTTTTCCCTGGTTAGAGAAGAAACACGCTAGAATGATGGACGGACGAGTGCCTCTGACCAGCATATCACCCGATCATTTTCTGTTCGTTTCCTGATGATTCTACATGTTAAATAGGCACAAACAGCCACCGTTCGCCAGTACCCAGTAGGTGTTCGCTATAAAAACACCATGGCAACCGCAAGCGATAGGATGGCCACTTGCTGCTTTAAGCTGTTCAACGGTGCGGTGTGTCCGTCCCTTAAAGTCACATGGTCAGGGAAACGGCTGTCCCTAATCATGACCGTTCAAATAGACTGCCGCTCAGCAATAAAAGTCGCCAGACCAGTCAATATGATAGTCTAGCAGGTCCCTAAAGGTCACATGGCTAATTAGCTCTGTTCTCGTTTATGACCATGGAATGGATGCATTATTGGACCTCCGCTGGTGTCTGCTCCCTCATTGTTAACCATGCTGCACTGCCCTGTAGGCGTCTGGAAGGAGAACATGCATGTCCCACTGGTTCTGCTGCTGCAGGACAACATTGAAAAAAAGGAATGAAGTCGAATTGAATACAGTTTTATTTGGGAAAAACATATATACAACAATATATTGTATGTACAAATATGTTCAATGTGATACCATAGGATAGCACTTAAAAGTATTAATTAAAGATACACTCAGGGATGTTAAGTATAACAAATCTGTAACATATCCCACGAAATGGATGACATAGCACACAAAAAACGAGGACCCGTTTTGGCTTGTGAGAACCAGTTTGAAAACTACTGGCTGAAACTATACCAAAGTTTGAGGGTGCATCTTTAAAACACTTGTTTTCAAAGTGGTCCTGGAGAAGTCTGCAACATTCAACATCCTCAATCCATGACTTCAGTCACTGTTGAGAGCATGTCAGATTTGAGGATATTGCACACAGTGGCATCATGTACTCTCGTACTATTGGCGCTCACCAACGTGGCCTGTCTTTACTCTAGCATTTACTTACCGAGAGAGCTGTTGGCTTGACATGGATCAATGGATAAATGGAGTACAAAGTGGAGTCGGCAGAGCCGCTGAAAGCCTGGTTCATCAATGGTTGAGTAAATCAGCACTGTTTGAGCGACCATGTTAAATGATGACTCACCCTGGGCTGGCTGTATGTCTTCTCTGTGCATTAAATAGGTGTGTTTGGAGACAGTGGAAACAGATGGCTGCTAAACCTCACTATATGGACACATACTGTCGGCGGGGTCTCGGTTTCAGCTAGAATTAATGGCATCATCTCACTGTGTAAAGAGGCCACTTACTTTAGAGCCACAGTCATTTATTAACGACATGCTCCGGAACTTTGGTGACTACAAAGTCTTTTTTAAACATCCCGCTTTGGGTCAATGTGCAGTTTACACATGCATAGTCTATGAGCAGAATTACTGTGTTACCTCAATTAGCCACGAAATCCCTAGATTGAAACCAACTATTTTTCTGGAAGCTGTGCTGCGCCATTTTCCTCCAAGTGGGGCAGCCTCCTAGAAATTTGAGTTCAACCATTTGAGTGACAGTTAGCAAGATGCAACCACAGGTGAGTGAGAGAGAGAGCAATGACGTGATGCACATATCTGCACATACTGTATGTGACGTAGTACGCAATTTCCAGGGACCACTTTTGGCTTGTGGGCACTACTTTCAAAACCACTGTCTAAAAAGTATATACAATAGTACCGGCGAATCCTTTCAACAAGCACATATGAAATTCCTAAGTGACATGGAAAAGGACAAAGACATTGAAAAGATATGGAAAACAGACATGCAAAGTGTGGAGTGAAGAGCATCCTGACCGGTTGCATCACCGCCTGGTATGGCAACTACTCGGCCTCCGACCGCAAGGCACTACAGAGGGTAGCGCGTACGGCCCAGTACATCACCGGGGCCAAGCTTCCTGTCATCCAGGACCTCTATACCAGGCGGTGTCAGAGGAAGGCCCTAAGAATTGTCAAAGACTCCAACCACCCTAGTCATAGACTGATCTCTCTGCTACTGCACGGCAAGCAGTAACGGAGCACCAAGTCTAGGTCCAAGAGGCTCCTAAATAGCTTCTACCCCCAAGCCATAAGACTCCTGAACAGCTAATCAAATGGCTACCCAGACTATTTGCATTGTCCCCCCCCCCCCCCCCCCATCTTCTGGAATGCAGCTACTACTCTCTGTTATTATCTATGCATAGTCACTTTAATAACTCTACCTACATGTACATATTACCTCAATTACCTTGACACCGGTGCCCCCGCACATTGACTCTGTACCGGTACCCCCTGTATATAGCCCCGCTATTGTTATTTAATGCTGCTCTTTAATCATTTGTTATTCTTATCTCTTACTTTTCTTTTTAGGTATTTTCTTAAAACTGCATTGTTGGTTTTAAAGGTTTGTAAGTAAGCATTTCACTGTAAGGTCTATGGGTGTTGCCTACTATACCTGTTGTATTCGGCGCATGTGACAAATCAAATTTGATTTGAAGTCAAACGACATAAACAACAGTTAGACGAAAAGGAGCATGTGCATCTGCTGCGGACAGAGACAGGAGAGAAAGGCCACGGCAATTTAGGACTGCGCCTGATGTCTCCATGACGACCCCTCAGTCCTGGCCGACCAAACGACTCCGTCAGTGTGACTTATTGCTAACGAGATACCTGGGACGCCGCAGTCTAAACACACAGAGCCACAGACGACAGTCAAAGGTTCTTTTAGTATCAACATGAGTTATTGGAACAGTGAACAGTTTATATTAGGGAGTTATCTATCTGCAAGGAAAAAAAGTTTTCCCTATTTGTTATACTGCAGTGAAACTAGGTCTCCTCAGTGATACTGTAACCTGTGCTATTAGCGGATAGACAGGGAAAGTAGGTGCTGAAGAGAGTTTTTAATGTAGGGATCTTTCTATATTTCTCCATTAAATGGACACCCCTAGTGAGATTATGATCCTGTTGAAAATGCTGGTTTATCTCATTTAATTATTTCAGTCCGACTGATTCATCATTATGGGATAAACTATATATAGAGCGGTTTGAAGCTCTCAAGTAACCTCATAAAAAGGATGTCAAGGATGTTCCAGGATGAGGAGACAATGCCGTTGAGGAAGAAAGAGATATTTCAAGATATGAGACGAGGAGAAAACGTCCACATGCCACCGGCTCAACAGGTAGCTAGCTGCTCATCTATCAAGAGCTGCAGAGACAAGAAAAATACAACTATTTCCCAACAAATAAATAACACCAAAGTGTTACTGATGAAGTTCAATCCTTTGAAAATAGGACCTGACCATAAACAATAACCAGTAACAATGTCTGAAAAGCCAAAGAGAACTGCATTTTGTGTGGGGAGGTCTAATTGTGTTAGTTTATTCATCCCTCAAAGAGTGATAAACATGTTTAGTTATTTTCTATCCATTGTCATTTTCAATTAAATTACTAATTCTCTGTCATCATGTTCATGATGACTGTATTAGTGAGGGTGTAGCCTACAATATAAAACAGAAGAGTCTGTACTATTGAGGGTGTAGCCTACAATATAAAACAGAAGAGTCTGTACTAGTGAGGGTGTAGCCTACAATATGAAACAGACAGTCTGTAATAGTGAGGGTGTAGCCTACAATATGAAACAGACAGTCTGTACTAGTGAGGGTGTAGCCTACAATATGAAACAGACAGTCTGTGCTAGTGAGGGTGTAGCCTACAATATAAAACAGACAACCTGTACTAGTGAGGGTGTAGCCTACAATATGAAACAGACAGTCTGTACTAGTGAGGGTGTAGCCTACAATATGAAACAGACAGTCTGTGCTAGTGAGGGTGTAGCCTACAATATAAAACAGACAACCTGTACTAGTGAGGGTGTAGCCTACAATATGAAACAGACAGTCTGTACTAGTGAGGGTGTAGCTTACAATATAAAACAGACAGTCTGTACTCGTGAGGGTGTAGCTTACAATATAAAACAGACAGTCTGTACTAGTGAGGGTGTAGCCTACAATATGAAACAGACAGTCTGTACTAGTGAGGGTGTGGCCTACAATATAAAACAGACAGTCTGTAATGGTGAGGGTGTAGCTAACAATATAAAACAGACAGTCTGTACTAGTGAGGGTGTAGCCTACAATATGAAACAGACAGTCTGTACTAGTGAGGGTGTAGCCTACAATATGAAACAGACAGTCTGTACTAGTGAGGGTGTAGCCTACAATATAAAACAGACAGTCTGTAATGGTGAGGGTGTAGCTAACAATATAAAACAGACAGTCTGTACTAGTGAGGGTGTAGCCTACAATATGAAACAGACAGTCTGTACTAGTGAGGGTGTAGCCTACAATATAAAACAGACAGTCTGTACTAGTGAGGGTGTAGCCTACAATATAAAACAGACAGTCTGTACTAGTGAGGGTGTAGCCTACAATATAAAACAGACAGTCTGTACTAGTGAGGGTGTAGCCTACAATAAAAAACAGACAGTCTGTACTAGTGAGGGTGTAGCCTACAATATAAAACAGACAGTCTGTACTAGTGAGGGTGTAGCCTGCAATATAAAACAGACAGTCTGTAATAGTGAGGGTGTAGCCTACAATATAAAACAGACAGTCTGTACTAGTGAGGGTGTAGCCTACAATATAAAACAGACAATCTGTACTAGTGAGGGTGTAGCCTACAATATAAAACAGACAGTCTGTACTAGTGAGGGTGTAGCCTACAATATAAAACAGACAATCTGTGCTAGTGAGGGTGTAGCCTACAATATAAAACAGACAATCTGTACTAGTGAGGGTGTAGCCTACAATATAAAACAGACAACCTGTACTAGTGAGGGTGTAGCCTACAATATAAAACAGACAGTCTGTAATAGTGAGGGTGTAGCCTACATTATAAAACAGACAGTCTGTACTAGTGAGGGTGTTGCCTACAATATAAAACAGACAGTCTGTGCTAGTGAGGGTGTAGCCTACAAAATAAAACAGACAGTCTGTACTAGTGAGGGTGTAGCATACAAAATAAAACAGACAGTCTGTACTAGTGAGGGTGTAGCCTACAATATAAAACAGACAGTCTGTAATAGTGAGGGTGTAGCCTACAATATAAAACAGACAGTCTGTACTAGTGAGGGTGTAGCCTACAATATAAAACAGACAGTCTGTACTAGTGAGGGTGTAGCCTACAATATAAAACAGACAATCTGTACTAGTGAGGGTGTAGCCTACAATATAAAACAGACAACCTGTACTAGTGAGGGTGTAGCCTACAATATAAAACAGACAGTCTGTGCTAGTGAGGGTGTAGCCTACAATATAAAACAGACAGTCTGTACTAGTGAGGGTGTAGCCTACAATATGAAACAGACAGTCTGTACTAGTGAGGGTGTAGCCTACAATATGAAACAGACAGTCTGTACTAGTGAGGGTGTAGCCTACAAAATAAAACAGACAGTCTGTACTAGTGAGGGTGTAGCCTACAATATAAAACAGACAGTCTGTACTAGTGAGGGTGTAGCCTACAATATAAAACAGACAGTCTGTACTAGTGAGGGTGTAGCATACAAAATAAAACAGACAGTCTGTACTAGTGAGGGTGTAGCATACAAAATAACACAGACAGTCTGTACTAGTGAGGGTGTAGCCTACAATATAAAACAGACAGTCTGTAATAGTGAGGGTGTAGCCTACAATATAAAACAGACAGTCTGTACTAGTGAGGGTTTAGCCTACAATATAAAACAGGCAATCTGTACTAGTGAGGGTGTGGCCTACAATATGAAACAGACAGTCTGTACTAGTGAGGGTGTAGCCTACAATATAAAACAGACAATCTGTACTAGTGAGGGTGTAGCCTACAATATGAAACAGACAGTCTGTGCTAGTGAGGGTGTGGCCTACAATATGAAACAGACAGTCTGTGCTAGTGAGGGTGTGGCCTACAATATAAAACAGACAGTCTGTATTTGTGAGGGTTTAGGCTACAATATAAAACAGACAGTCTGTACTAGTGAGGGTTTAGCCTACAATATAAAACAGACAGTCTGTACTAGTGAGGGTGTAGCCTACAATATAAAACAGACAGTCTGTACTAGTGAGGGTGTAGCCTACAATATAAAACAGACAGTCTGCACTAGTGAGGGTGTAGCCTACAATATAAAACAGACAGTCTGTACTAGTGAGGGTGTAGCCTACAATATAAAACAGACAGTCTGTAATGGTGAGGGTGTAGCTTACAATATAAAACAGACAGTCTGTACTAGTGAGGGTGTAGCCTACAATATGAAACAGACAGTCTGTACTCGTGAGGGTGTAGCCTTCAATATAAAACAGACAGTCTGTACTAGTGAGGGTGTAGCCTACAATATAAAACAGACAGTCTGTACTAGTGAGGGTGTAGCCTACAATATAAAACAGACAGTCTGTACTAGTGAGGGTGTAGCCTACAATATAAAACAGACAGTCTGTACTAGTGAGGGTGTAGCCTACAATATAAAACAGACAGTCTGTACTAGTGAGGGTGTAGCCTACAATATAAAACAGACAATCTGTACTAGTGAGGGTGTAGCCTACAATATAAAACAGACAGTCTGTACTAGTGAGGGTGTAGCCTACAATATAAAACAGACAATCTGTGCTAGTGAGGGTGAAACCTACAATATAAAACAGACAATCTGTACTAGTGAGGGTGTAGCCTACAATATAAAACAGACAGTCTGTACTAGTGAGGGTGTAGACTACAATATGAATTAGACAGTCTGTACTAGTGAGGGTGTAGCCTACAATATAAAACAGACAGTCTGTACTAGTGAGGGTGTAGCCTACAATATAAAACAGACAATCTGTACTAGTGAGGGTGTAGCCTACAATATAAAACAGACAACCTTTACTAGTGAGGGTGTAGCCTACAATATAAAACAGACAATCTGTGCTAGTGAGGGTGTAGCCTACAATATAAAACAGACAACCTTTACTAGTGAGGGTGTAGCCTACAATATAAAACAGACAATCTGTGCTAGTGAGGGTGTAGCCTACAATATGAAACAGACAGTCTGTGCTAGTGAGGGTGTAGCCTACAATATGAAACAGACAGTCTGTACTAGTGAGGGTGTAGCCTACAATATAAAACAGACAGTCTGTACTAGTGAGGGTGTAGCCTACAATATAAAACAGACAGTCTGTACTAGTGAGGGTGTAGCTTACAATATAAAACAGACTGTACTAGTGAGGGTGTAGCCTACAATATAAAACAGACAGTCTGTACTAGTGAGGGTGTAGCTTACAATATAAAACAGACTGTACTAGTGAGGGTGTAGCCTACAATATAAAACAGACAGTCTGTACTAGTGAGGGTGTAGCTTACAATATGAAACAGACAGTCTGTACTAGTGAGGGTGTAGCCTACAATATGAAACAGACAGTCTGTACTAGTGAGGGTGTAGCTTACAATATAAAACAGACTGTACTAGTGAGGGTGTAGCCTACAATATGAAACAGACAGTCTGTACTAGTGAGGGTGTAGCCTACAATATGAAACAGACAGTCTGTACTAGTGAGGGTGTAGCTTACAATATAAAACAGACTGTACTAGTGAGGGTGTAGCCTACAATATAAAACAGACAGTCTGTACTAGTGAGGGTGTAGCCTACAATATAAAACAGACAGTCTGTACTAGTGAGGGTGTAGCATACAAAATAAAACAGACAGTCTGTGCTAGTGAGGGTGTAGCCTACAATATAAAACAGACAGTCTGTACTAGTGAGGGTGTAGCATACAAAATAAAACAGACAGTCTGTGCTAGTGAGGGTGTAGCCTACAATATGAAACAGACAGTCTGTACTAGTGAGGGTGTAGCCTACAATATGAAACAGACAGTCTGTACTAGTGAGGGTGTAGCCTACAATATGAAACAGACAGTCTGTACTAGTGAGGGTGTAGCCTACAAAATAAAACAGACAGTCTGTGCTAGTGAGGGTGTAGCCTACAATATAAAACAGACAGTCTGTACTAGTGAGGGTGTAGCCTACAATATAAAACAGACAGTCTGTACTAGTGAGGGTGTAGCCTACAATATAAAACAGACAGTCTGTACTAGTGAGGGTGTAGCCTACAATATAAAACAGACAATCTGTACTAGTGAGGGTGTAGCCTACAATATGAAACAGACAGTCTGTACTAGTGAGGGTGTAGCCTACAATATAAAACTGACAATCTGTGCTAGTGAGGGTGAAACCTACAATATAAAACAGACAATCTGTGCTAGTGAGGGTGTAGCCTACAAGATAAAACAGACAATTAGTACTAGTGAGGGTGTAGCCTACAATATAAAACAGACAATCTGTACTAGTGAGGGTGTAGCCTACAATATAAAACAGACAATCTGTGCTAGTGAGGGTGTAGCCTACAATATGAAACAGACAGTCTGTACTAGTGAGGGTGTAGCCTACATTATAAAACAGACAGTCAGTACTAGTGAGGGTGTAGCCTACAATATAAAACAGACAGTCTGTGCTAGTGAGGGTGTAGCCTACAATATAAAACAGACAGTCTGTACTAGTGAGGGTGTAGCCTACAATATGAAACAGACAGTCTGTACTAGTGAGGGTGTAGCCTACAATATAAAACAGACAGTCTGTGCTAGTGAGGGTGTAGCCTACAATATAAAACAGACAGTCTGTAATAGTGAGGGTGTAGCCTACAATATGAAACAGACAGTCAGTACTAGTGAGGGTGTAGCCTACAATATAAAACAGACAGTCTGTACTAGTGAGGGTGTAGACTACAATATAAAACAGACAGTCTGTATTAGTGAGGGTGTAGCCTACAATATAAAACAGACAGTCTGTACTAGTGAGGGTGTAGCTTTCAATATAAAACAGACTGTACTAGTGAGGGTGTAGCCTACAATATAAAACAGACAGTCTGTACTCGTGAGGGTGTAGCTTACAATATAAAACAGACAGTCTGTACTCGTGAGGGTGTAGCTTACAATATAAAACAGACAGTCTGTACTAGTGAGGGTGTAGCCTACAATATAAAACAGACAGTCTGTACTAGTGAGGGTGTAGTCTACAATATAAAACAGACAGTCTGTACTAGTGAGGGTGTAGCTTACAATATAAAACAGACAGTCTGTACTCATGAGGGTGTAGCTTACAATATAAAACAGACAGTCTGCACTAGTGAGGGTGTAGCCTACAATATAAAACAGACAGTCTGTACTCGTGAGGGTGTGGCTTACAATATAAAACAGACAATCTGTACTAGTGAGGGTGTAGCCTACAATATAAAACAGACAGTCTGTACTAGTGAGGTTGTAGCCTACAATATAAAACAGACAATCTGTGATGCCCTCAATCACCTAATGTCTACACATCTTAATGGATCCCAAACCCTTCCATTTAGGTCGTTCATTTCAATTAAGCTTTATCCCACTGGGCACAGATGTCATTTCAACGTCTAGTTTTGATTTACATTTGGTTGAGTTGTCAACTAACTTGAAATCAACGTGAAATGAACGAAAAATATCCCCATGTCATTAGATTTAGGTTAAAAGTTTGTTGAAAAAATAAACAATTTCCTTACGTTCATGACCTTTTCCACATTGCTTCAGCGTCATCACATTGAAATGTTGGTTGAAATGACGTGGAAACAATGCTGATCCAAACAGTTTTTGTACAGTGTTATGAATGTAGCCAAGTGAAAAATATTGTCTCTACAAAAAAAGGCATGAGGGGATTTTATAGTCTAGTCAACCTTTTATCCTTCTTTAAGGGGAACCGTTCATCCCAAGTGAAGTTACTATGGGAACGGCTGTTGCTAGGATGAGACGGATGGGAAGGATGAGCGAGCAATCCAATTTGGAAATATGTATAACAGTCGGCAGACCTAGACCATGCCAACAAGGTCTGCCAACAAGCACAACCTAATTGATTTGAATCCAAGGACTTTTAATATCCAATCAAGTCTCACTGGATAGATAGAGGATAGCTAACTAAAAGGCTCCAGCCTCTAGTTCAAACACATGCCCTTGGAGTGTGCCTGGCCATCATTTAGGCTACCCTTCCTCTCTCTTATTGAAGTAAAAATAGACCATGACTTATTTTAAATACACTATACAGTATATAGAAAAGTATGTGGACACCATCAAATTAGTGGATTCGGCTATTTCAGCCACACACGCTGCAGACATATACAATTGAACACACAGCCATGCAATCTCCATAGACAAACATTGGCAGTAGAATGGCCTTAATGAAGAGCTCAGTGATTTTCAACGTAGCACCGTCATAGGATGCCACCTTTCCAACAAGTCAGTTCGTAAAATGTCTGCCCTGTAAGAGCTGCCCTGATCAACTGTAAGTGCTGTTATTGTGAAGTGGAAATGTCTAGGAGCAACAACGGCTCAGCCGCGAAGTGGTAGGCCACACAAACTCACAGAACGGGACCGCCGACTGCTGAAGTGTGTAGCGCGTAAAAATTGCCTGTCCTCGGTTGCAACACTCATTACCGAGTTCCAAACTGCCTCTGGAAGCAACGTCAGCACAATAACTGTTCGTCGGGATCTTCATGAAATGGGTTTCCACGGCTGAGCAAAAAAAACAAAAAAAACAAAAAATCTAAAAACAAAAATGCACACAGGAGGAACTGAAAATCCAAAAACAATAGCCTAAGATCCCCATGCGCAATGCCAAGCGTTGGCTGGAGTGGTGTAAAGCTCGCCACCATTGCACGCGCTCCAGCAGGTATATCTCACTGGTCACCCCCAAAGCCAATTCTTCCTTTGGCCGCCTTTCCTTACAGTTCTCGGCTGCCAATGACTGGAACGAACTGCAAAAATCACTGAAGCTGGAGACTCATATCTCCCTCACTAGCTTTAAGCACCAGCTGTCAGAGCAGCTCACAGATCACTGCACTTGTACATAGCCCATCTGTAAATAGCCCATCCAACTACCTCATCCCCATACTGTATTTATTTATTTATCTTGCTCCTTTGCACCCCAGTATCTCTACTTGCACATGCATCTTCTGCACATCGACCATTCCAGTGTTTAATTGCTATATTCTAATTACTTCGCCACCATGGCCTATTGATTGCCTTACCTCCCTTATCCTACCTCCTTTGCACACACTGTATGTAGACTTTTTCTACTGTATTATTGACTGTATGTTTGTTTTACTCCATGTGTAACTCTGTGTTGTTGTATGTGTCGAACTGCTTTGCTTTATCTTGGCCAGGTCGCAGTTGTAAATGAGAATTTGTTCTCAACTAGCCTACCTGGTTAAATAAAGGTGTTTTTGAATTTTTTATAATAATAACAAATTTGACTCTGGAGCAGTAGAAATGTGTTTTCTGCTTCACCATCTGGCAATCCGACGGACGAATCTGGGTTTGCGGATGCCAGGAGAACACTACCTGCCCAAATGCATAGTGCCAACTGTAAAGTTTGGTGGAGGAGGAATAATGGTCTGGGGCTGTTATTCATGGTTCGGGCTAGACCCCTTAGTTCCAGTGAAGGGAAATCATTGTACAACAGCATACAGCATACAATGACATTCTAGACGATTCTGGACTTCCTACTTGGATGTAACAGTTTGGGGAAGGCCCTTTCCTGTTTCAGCATGACAATGCCCCATGCACAAAGCAAGGTCCAAACAGAAATGGTTTGTCAAGATCAGTGTGGAAGAACTTGACTGGCCTGCTCAGAGTCCTGACCTCAACCACCTCGAACACCTTTGGGATGAATTGGAATACTGACTGCGAGCCAAGCCTAATCCCCCAACATCAGTGCCCGACCTCACTACTGCTCCTGTGGCTGAACTGTAGCAAGTCCCCGCAGCAATGTTCCAACATCTAGTGGAAAGCCTTCACAGAAGAGTGTTCTGAATACAAAGTGGTATGTTTTGGGCAAATCCTATACCACACATTACTGAGTACCACGCTCCTTATTTTCAAGCATAGTGGTGGCTGCATCATGTTATGGTATGCTTGTAATCGTTAAGGACTGGGGAGTTTTTCAGGGTAAAACTTTTTCGGAATATAGCTAAGCAAAGGCAAAATCCTAGAGGAAAACCTGGTTCAGTCTGCTTTCCACCAGATCCTGGGAGATGAATTCACTTTTCAGCAGGACAATAACCTAAAACACAAGGCCAAATCTACACTGGAGTTTCTCACCAAGAAGTCAGTGAATGTTCCCGAGTGGCAGAGTTACAGTTATGACTTAAATCTACAAAAACATATGTGGCAAGACCTGAAAATGGTTGTCTAGCAATGATCAACAACCAACTTGACAGAGCTTGAAGAATTCTAAAAAGAATAACAGGCAAGGGTTTTTCTTTATTTGCACTATTTGTTTAACATTGTACAACAATAGTGAAGACATCAACACTATGAAATGACACATATGGAATCATGTAGTAACCAAAAAAGTGTTAAACAAATCAAATTATATTTCATATTTGAGATTCTTCAAAGTAGCCACCATTTGCCTTGATGACAGCTTTTCACACTCTTGGCATTCTCCCAACCAGCTTCATGAGGTAGGGGTTCAGAAGCTTCTGATAGGCTAATTGACATAATTTGAGTCAATTGGAGGTGTACCTGTGGAAGTATTTCAAGACCTACCTTCAAACTCAGTGCCTCTTTGCTTGACATCATAGGAAAATCAAAAGAAATCAGCCAAGACCCCAGAAAACTAAATTGTAGACCTCCACAAGTCTGGTTCATCCTTGGGAGCAATTTCTAAATGCCTGAAGGTACCATGTTCATCTGTACAAACAATAGTATGCATGTATAAACACCATGGGACCACGCAGCTGTGATATCGCTCAGGAACGAGATGCATTCTGTCTCCTAGAGATTAACGTACTTTGGTGTGAAAAGTGCAAATCAATCCCAGAACAACAGCAAAGGACCTTGTGAATATGCTGGAGGAAACAGGTACAAAAGTATCTATATCCACAGTAAAACGAGTCCTATATTGACATAACATGAAAGGCCATTCAGCAAGGAAGAAGCCACTGCTCCAAAACCGCCATAAAAAAGCCAGACTACGGTTTGCATATGGGGACAAATATCGTACTTTTTGGAGAAATGTCCTCTGGTCTGATGAAACAAACATAGAACTGTTTGGCCATAATGACCATAGCAATGTTTGGAGGAAAAAGTGGGAGGCTTGCAAGCCGAAGAACACCATCCCAACCGTGCAGCACAGGGGTGGCAGCATCATGTTGTGGGGGTGTTTTGCTACAGGAGGGACTGGTGCACTTCACAAAATAGATGACATCATGAGGAAGGACAATTATGTGGATATATTGAAGCAACATCTCAAGACATCAGTCAGGAAGTTAAAGCTTGGACGCAAATGGGTCTTCCAAATGGACAATGACCCCAAGCATACTTCCAAAGTTGTGAAAAAATGGCTTAAGGACAACAAAGTCAAGGTATTGGAGTGGCCATCACAAAGCCCTGACCTCAAGCCTATCAAAAATGTGCGTGCAAAACTGAAAAAGTGTGTGCGAGAAAGGAGGCCTACAAACCTGACTCAGTTACACCAGCTCTGTCAGGAGGAATGGGCCAAAATTCACCCAACTTATTGTGGGAAGCTTGTAGAAGGCTACCCGAAACGTTTGACCCAAGTTAAGCAATTTAAACGCAATGTTACCAAATACTGATTGAGTGTATGTAAACTTTTGACCCACTGGGAATGTGATGAAAGAAATACAAGCTGAAATAAATCGTTCTCTCTAATATTATTCTGACATTTCACATTCTTAAAATAAAGTGGTGATCCTAACTGACCTAAAACAGGGAATTTTTACTGGGATTAAATGTCAGGAATTGTGAAAAACTGAGTTTACATGTATTTGGCTAAAGTATATGTAAACTTCCGACTTCAACTGTGTATATATATATGCTTACTCTACCATGCACTTTAGATGCTGCTGCCCTATGTACTGTACATAGTCATGGAACACTGGTCACTTTAAAAATGGAACACTGAACACTTTAAATAATGTTCACATACTGTTTTAACTACTTTATATGTACAGTCGTGGCCAAAAGTTTAGAGAATGACACAAATATTAATTTCCACAAAGTTTGCCGCTTCAGTGCCATTATATATTTTTGTCAGATGTTACTATGGAATACTGAAGTATAATTACAAGCCTTTCATAAGTGTCAAAGGCTTTTATTGACATGAAGTTGATGCAAAGAGTCAATATGTTTAGTGTTGACCCTTCTTTTTCAATACCTCTGCAATCCGCTCTGGCATGCTGTCAATTAACTTCTGGCCCACATCCTGACTGATGGCAGCCCATTCTTGCATAATCAATGCTTGGAGTTTGTCAGAATTTGTGGGGTTTTGTTTGTCCACCCGCCTCTTGAGGATTGACCACAAGTTCTCAATGGGATTAAGGTTTGGGGAGTTTCCTGGTCATGGAGCCAAAATATTGATGTTTTGTTCCCCGATCCACGTAGTTATCACTTTCGTCTTATGGCAAGGTGCTCCATCATGCTGGAAAAGGCATTGTTCGTTACCAAACTGTTCCTGGATGGTTGGGAGAAGTTGCTCTCAGAGGATGTGTTGGTACCATTCTTTATTCATGGCTGTGTTCTAAGGCAAAATTGTGAGTGAGCCCACTCCCTTGGCTGAGAAACAACCCCACACATGAATGGTCTCAGGATGCTTTACTGTTGGCATGACACAGGACTGATGGTAGCTCTCACCTTGTCTTTTCCGGACAAGCTTTTTTCTGGATGCCTCAAACAATCGGAAAGGGGATTCAGCAGAGAAAATGAATTTACCCCAGTCCTCAGCAGTCCAATCCCTGTAACTTTTGCAGAATATCAGTCTGTCCCTGATGTTTTTCCTGGACAGAAGTGGCTTCTTTGCTGCCCTTCTTGACACCAGGCCATCCTCCAAAAGTCTTCGCTTCACTGAGCGTGCAGATGCACTCACACCTGCCTGCTGCCATTCCTGAGCAAGCTCTGTACTGCTCGTGCCCCGATCCCGCAGCTGAATCAACTTTAGGAGACGGTCCTGGTGCTTGCTGGACTTTCTTGGGCACCCTGAAGCCTTCTTCACAACAATTGAACCGCTCTCCTTGAAGTTCTTGATGATCCGATAAATGGTTGATTTAGGTGCAATCTTACTGGCAGCAATATCCTTGCCTGCCCTTTTTGTGCAAAGCAATTATGACGGCACGTGTTTCCTTGCAGGTATCCATGGCTGACAGAGGAAGAACAATGATTCCAAGCACCACACACCTTTTGAAGCTTCCAGTCTGTTATTCGAACTCAATCAGCATGACAGAGTGATCTCCAGCCTTATCCTCGTCAACACTCACACCTGGGTTAACGAGAGAATCACTGACATGATGTCAGCTGGTCCTTTTGTGGCAAGGCTGAAATGCAGTGGAAATGTTTTTTGGGGATTCAGTTCATTTGCATGGCAAAGAGGGACTTTGCAATTAATTGCAATTCATCTGATCACTCTTCATAACATTCTGGAGTATATGCAAATTGCCATCATACAAACTGAGGCAGCAGACTTTGTGAAAATTAATATTTGTGTCATTCTCAAAACTTTTGGCCACGACTGTATATACTGTATTCTAGTCAAGGCCTATCCTATTTAACTATTGCTCTACATATATTAGTCTTCATATATTATTCTTATACTACATATTCTATCCATAAACTGTCCATATTGTCTATACATTCTGTCACATTAAAAATTAAGTTTGAGTTGATCAGTTATCTTGCACTTTGAGTTCCAACCGGAAAATATAGACTGAGGTTTCTGTTGCGTATGTACTGTATTATTGCCAATATGCTAATTATGCTAATTATTATGACCGCCAATGACTCAACTGAAGAACAAATCTGCCTGTTCTGCTAATCCCAGCTGTCATTATTCATGTACCAGTGGAGGTCGGGGCTGTTTAAGATGAGGGAGGACGTTTTTTCTTTCTTCTCATGAGCATGGCCCTATTACAGCATTTTGGATGACTGTCATTAATATTCCATTCACCCAGTTCAATGTAAAAACGATAGGTTTAGGCTACTACATGTTACTCAAATTTTCTCTCTACCCATCATGAGGTTGCTAAAACCTAGCCGATTAAGGAAAGTTTACAGCATAGGTGCACACAGGTAGAGAGAACATAATTACTGTGTACGTCTATGGAAAGGGGGTGAGAACCATGAGCCTCCTAGGTTTTGTATTGAAGTCAATGTACCCAGAGGAGGACAGAAGCTGTCCTCCAGCTGTCCTCCAGCTTCACCGTGGTGCTACCCTACAGAGTGTTGTCGAGGCTACTGTAAACCTTTATTGCAAAACAGTGTGTTTTAATCAATTATTTGGTGAAATGTTAATATATTTAGTATAGATTTATATAAAAATGATAGCCTTTTCAATTTTTAAAAATATATTTTTTTATGAAATTCACTGAGGAGGATGGTCCTCCCCTTCCTCCTCTGAGGAGCCTCCACTGACATGTACAGTCAGTTATTCATCTGTCTTTTTGTTAGAACGTGCTGATGGCTCTAACCATGCAATGTGAACCTTTGAGTTATAACTGTTTCTTAATGGCTTACTATAAAACCTTTACAATCTCCCTTTTGCTTGACAGCTTGATCAAGACAAGCTGTACGCCCTGAACCCATGGCTGCAGAACCCAGGGCTGCAGAATTCAGGGCTGAAGAAGCCAGGGCTACAGAACCCAGGGCTGCAGAACCCGGGGCTGAAGAACCCAGGGCTGAAGGAGCCATGCCTGCAGAACCCATGGCTGCAGAATCCGGTGCTGAAGAACTTAGGGCTTAAGAAGCCAGGGCTGCAGAACTCAGGGCTGAAGAAGCCGGGGCTGCAGAACCCGGGGCTGCAGAACCCGGGGCTGCAGAACCCAGGGCTGAAGAAGCCAGGGCTGCAGAACCCATGGCTGCAGAACCCATGGCTGCAGAACCCAGGGCTGAAGAAGCCAGGGCTGCAGAACTCAGGACTGAAGAAGCCAGGGCTGCAGAACACATGGCTGCAGAACCCAGGGCTGCAGAACCCAGGGCTGCAGAACTCAGGACTGAAGAAGCCAGGGCTGCAGAACCCAGGGCTGCAGAACCCGGGGCTGCAGAACCCGGGGCTGCAGAACCCAGGGCTGAAGAAGCCAGGGCTGCAGAACCCATGGCTGCAGAACCCATGGCTGCAGAACCCAGGGCTGAAGAAGCCAGGGCTGCAGAACTCAGGACTGAAGAAGCCAGGGCTGCAGAACACATGGCTGCAGAACCCAGGGCTGCAGAACCCAGGGCTGCAGAACTCAGGACTGAAGAAGCCAGGGCTGCAGAACTCAGGACTGAAGAAGCCAGGGCTGCAGAACCCATGGCTGCAGAACTCAGGGCTGAAGAAGCCAGGGCTGCAGAACCCATGGCTGCAGAACTCAGGGCTGCAGAACTCAGGGCTGAAGAAGCCAGGGCTGCAGAACACATGGCTGCAGAACCCAGGGCTGCAGAACTCAGGACTGAAGAAGCCATGGCTGCAGAACTCAGGGCTGAAGAAGCCAGGGCTGCAGAACACATGGCTGAAGAAGCCAGGGCTGCAGAACACATGGCTGCAGAACCCAGGGCTGCAGAACTCAGGACTGAAGAAGCCAGGGCTGCAGAACACATGGCTGCAGAACCCAGGGCTGCAGAACTCAGGACTGAAGAAGCCAGGGCTGCAGAACTCAGGGCTGAAGAAGCCAGGGCTGCAGAACACATGGCTGCAGAACCCAGGGCTGCAGAACTCAGGACTGAAGAAGCCAGGGCTGCAGAACACATGGCTGCAGAACCCAGGGCTGCAGAACTCAGGATTATTTTTTATTTTTTTATTTCACCTTTATTTAACCAGGTAGGCAAATTGAGAACACGTTCTCATTTACAATTGCGACCTGGCCAAGATAAAGCAAAGCAGTTCGACACATACAACAACACGTAGTTACACATGGAGTAAAACAAACATACAGTCAATAATACAGTGAAAAATAAGTCTATATACAATATGAGCAAGTGAGGTGAGATAAGGGAGGTGAAGGCAAACAAAATATATATATAAATAAATAAAAATATAAAAAGGCCATGGTGGTGAAGTAAATACAATATAGCAAGTAAAAAAACACTGGAATGGTTGGTTTGCAGTGGAAGAAGGTGCAAACTAGAGATAGAAATAATGGGGTGCAAAGGAGCAAAATAAATAAATACAGTAGGTAAAGAGGTAGTTGTTTGGGCTAAATTATAGATGGGCTATGTACAGGTGCAGTAATCTATGAGCTGCTCTGACAGCTGGTGCTTAAAGCTAGTGAGGGAGATAAGTGTTTCCAGTTTCAGAGATTTTTGTAGTTCGTTCCAGTCATTGGCAGCAGAGAACTGGAAGGAGAGGCGGCCAAAGGAAGAATTGGTTTTGGGGGTGACCAGAGAGATATACCTGCTGGAGCGCGTGCTACGGGTGGGCGTTGCTATGGTGACCAGCGAGCTGAGATAAGGGGGGACTTTACCTAGCAGGGTCTTGTAGATGACCTGGAGCCAGTGGGTTTGGCGACGAGTGTGAAGCGAGGGCCAGCCAACGAGAGCATACAGGTCGCAGTGGTGGGTAGTATATGGGGCTTTGGTGACAAAACGGATGGCACTGTGATAGACTGCATCCAATTTATTGAGTAGGGTTTTGGAGGCTATTTTGTAAATGACATCACCGAAGTCGAGGATTGGTAGGATGGTCAGTTTTACAAGGGTATGTTTGGCAGCATCAGTGAAGGATGCTTTGTTGCGGAATAGGAAGCCGATTCTAGATTTAACTTTGGATTGGAGATGCTTGATGTGAGTCTGGAAGGAGAGTTTACAGTCTAACCAGACACCTAGGTATTTGTAGTTGTCCACATTTTCTAAGTCAGAGCCGTCCAGAGTAGTGATGTTGGACAGGCGGGCAGGTGCAGGCAGCGATCGGTTGAAGAGCATGCATTTAGTTTTACTTGTATTTAAGAGCAATTGGAGGCCACGGAAGGAGAGTTGTATGGCATTGAAGCTCGCCTGGAGGGTTGTTAACACAGTGTCAAAAGAAGGGCCAGAAGTATACAGAATAGTGTCGTCTGCGTAGAGGTGGATCAGAGACTCACCAGCAGCAAGAGCGACATCATTGATGTATACAGAGAAGAGAGTCGGTCCAAGAATTGAACCCTGTGGCACCCCCATAGAGACTGCCAGAGGTCCGGACAACAGACCCTCCGATTTGACACACTGAACTCGATCAGAGAAGTAGTTGGTGAACCAGGCGAGGCAATCATTAGAGAAACCAAGGCTGTCGAGTCTGCCGATGAGGATGTGGTGATTGACAGAGTCAAAAGCCTTGGCCAGGTCAATGAATACGGCTGCACAGTATTGTTTCCTATCGATGGCGGTTACGATATCGTTTATGACCTTGAGCGTGGCTGAGGTGCACCCATGACCAGCTCTGAAACCAGATTGCATAGCGGAGAAGGTATGGTGGGATTCGAGATGGTCGGTAATCTGTTTGTTGACTTGGCTTTCGAAGACCTTAGAAAGGCAGGGTAGGATAGATATAGGTCTGTAGCTGTTTGGGTCAAGAGTGTCCCCCCCTTTGAAGAGGGGGATAACCGCAGCTGCTTTCCAATCTTTGGGAATCTCAGACGACACGAAAGAGAGGTTGAAAAGGCTGGTAATAGGGGTGGCAACAATTTCAGCAGATAGTTTTAGAAAGAAAGGGTCCAGATTATCTAGCCCGGCTGATTTGTAAGGGTCCAGATTTTGCAGCTCTTTCAGAACATCAGCTGACTGTATTTGGGAGAAAGAGAAATGGGGAAGGCGTGGGCGAGTAGCGGAGGGGAGGCCAGTGCTGTTGACCGGGGTAGGGGTAGCCAGGTGGAAAGCATGGCCAGCCGTAGAAAAATGCTTGTTGAAATTCTCAATTATAGTGGATTTGTCGGTGGTGACAGTGTTTCCTATCTTCAGTGCAGTTGGAAGCTGGGTGGAGGTGTTCTTATTCTCCATGGACTTTACAGTGTCCCAGAACTTTTTTGAGTTTGTGTTGCAGGAAGCACATTTCTGCTTGAAAAAGCTAGCCTTGGCTTTTCTAACTGCCTGTGTATACTGGTTTCTAGCTTCCCTGAAAAGTTGCATATCACGGGGGCTGTTCGATGCTAATGCAGAACGCCATAGGATGTTTTTCTGTTGGTTAAGGGCAGTCAGGTCAGGAGAGAACCAAGGGCTATTTCTGTTCCTGGTTCTAAATTTCTTGAATGGGGCATGCTTATTCAAGATGGTGAGGAAGGCATTTAAAAAAAATATCCAGGCATCCTCTACTGACGGGATGAGATCAATATCCTTCCAGGATACCTCGGCCAGGTCGATTAGAAAGGCCTGCTCACTGAAGTGTTTCAGGGAGCGTTTGACAGTGATGAGTGGAGGTCGTTTGATCGCTGACCCATTACGGATACAGGCAATGAGGCAGTGATTGCTGAGATCTTGGTTGAAAACAGCAGAGGTGTATTTGGAGGGCAAGTTGGTTAGGATGATGTCTATGAGGGTACCCGTGTTTACGGAATTGGGGTGATACCTGGTAGGTTCATTGATCATTTGTGTGAGATTGAGGGCATCAAGCTTAGATTGTAGGATGGCTGGGGTGTTAAGCATGTTCCAATTTAGGTCGTCTAGCAGCACAAGCTCTGAAGATAGATGGGGGGCAATCAGTTCACATATGGTGTCCAGAGCACAGCTGGGGGCAGAGGGTGGTCTATAGCAGGCGGCAACAGTGAGAGACTTGTTTTTAGAGAGGTGGATTTTTAAAAGTAGAAGTTCAAATTGTTTCGGAACAGACCTGGATAGTAAAACAGAACTCTGCAGGCAATCCTTGCAGTAGATTGCAACACCGCCCCCTTTGGCCATTCTATCTTGTCTGAAAATCTTGTAGTTAGGGATGAAAATGTCAGAATTTTTGGTGGTCTTCCTAAGCCAGGATTCAGACACGGCTAAAACATCTGGGTTGGCAGAGTGTGCTAAAGCAGTGAACAAAACAAACTTAGGGAGGAGGCTTCTAATGTTAACATGCATGAAACCAAGGCTATTACGGTTACAGAAGTCATCAAAAGAGAGCGCCTGGGGAATAGGAGTGGAGCTAGGTACTGCAGGGCCTGGATTCACCTCTACATCACCAGAGGAACAGAGGAGGAGTAGGATAAGGGTACGGCTAAAAGCTATGAGAATTGTTCGTTTAGAACGTCTAGAACAGAGAGTAAAAGGAAGTTTCTGGGGGCGATAAAATAGCTTCAAGGAATAATGTACAGACAAAGGTATGGTAGGATGTGAATACAGTGGAGGTAAACCTAGGTAATGAGTGATGATGAGAGAGATATTGTCTCTAGAAACATCATTGAAACCAGGTGATGTCATCGCATATGTGGGTGGTGGAACTGAGAGGTTGGATATATAGTGAGCAGGGCTAGAGGCTCTACAGTGAAATAAGCCAATAAACACTAACCAGAACAGCAATGGACAAGGCATATTTACATTAAGGAGAGGCATGCTTAATCGAGTGATCATAAGGGTCCAGTGAGTAGAGGTTGGTTGGGGTCACGGCGATCCAGACAGCTGGCCGGGTAGCTGGCTATCGGTAGCAAGATAACATAGGATGGAGGTCTGTTTTTATTTTTTTATTTTTTTTATTTTTTATTTTTTTATTTTTTGTCACCTCGTTCGTTTCCGTCGGTAGATTAGTGGGGTTCCGTGTGGTAGAGGGGATCGATCCAATTGGCAAAATAGATATAGTGACCCAAGAAAAAAAAGAAAAAAATTGTCCGGTATACTTATTTAGATAGCAGCCGATAAGACAGCTAATAATTAGCAGATGGGTATTCAGAAACGTCGCAATGGAAAAGCCTGTTGAAACCACCTCGGACAATTACGTCGGCAGACCAGTCGTGATGGATCGGCGGGGCTCCGTGTCGGCAATAAAGGGTCCAGTCCAATTGGCAAAAGAGGTATTGTAGCCCAAGAATTCGCTGGTAGACCTCTTCGGCTAGCCGGCAGATGGGCCTAGATCGAGGCTAGCTCAAGGCTAACTGGTGCTTGTTTCGGGACAGAGGTATTAGCCAGTAGTAGCCACTTGGTTGCAGCTAGCTAGCGACGATGATCCGGTGTAATTGTCCAGAGCTTGCGTCAGGAATCCGGTGATGTGGTAGAGAAAAAGCAGTCCTATATGCTCTGGGTTGATATCGCGCCTGCAGACTGGCAGGTATTGGCCCGAGCTGAAGCTGGCTGGTGTCCGAGTTAAGGGTGAAGACCGCAGCAGTGGCTAACTGACTACTAGCTAGTAGCTAGTTATCTGGCTAGCTTCTGATAGGGGTTACGGTTCTAAAGTATAAAAAAATAGCAGATCCGTACCACATTGGGTGAGGCAGGTTGCGGG
This sequence comes from Salvelinus fontinalis, assembly GCF_029448725.1. Taxonomy (NCBI): domain Eukaryota; kingdom Metazoa; phylum Chordata; class Actinopteri; order Salmoniformes; family Salmonidae; genus Salvelinus; species Salvelinus fontinalis. The sequence goes on from NC_074667.1 coordinate 72,488,965, forward strand.
AATGTATATTCAGTTCCTCCTGTATACAAAAAATACGAGGACTATTTACGCGGGACAAGACGGGACAAGACAAACACACGGATAATAACAATTGAGATTTTCTGGGCTAACAATGTATAAAATAATACATAAAAAAACAAGGACCTGAAGCGAGGCGACCAGCCTGGGCTGAAGAAGCTGGGTTCTGCAGCCCTGGCTTCTTCAGCCCAGGCTGGTCGCCTCGCTTCAGGTCCTTGTTTTTTTATGTATTATTTCATACATTGTTAGCCCAGAAAATCTCAAGTGTTATTACATACAGCCGGGAAGAACTATTGGATATAAAAGCGGTCAACTTACCAACATTACAACCAGGAAAATGTCTTTCCCGAAGCGGATCCTTTGTTAGGACCTCCACCCTGGACATCAAATCAAATCAAATGTATTTATATAGCCCTTCTTACATCAGCTGATATCTCAAAGTGCTGTACAGAAACCCAGCCTAAAACCCCAAACAGCAAGCAATGCAGGTGTAGAAGCACGGTGGCTAGGAAAAACTCCCTAGGAAGAAATCTAGTGAGGAACCAGGCTATGAGGGATGGCCACCCTGGCTGTGCCGGGTGGAGATTATAACAGAACATGGCCAAGATGTTCAAATGTTCATAAATGACCAGCATGGGCAAATAATAATAATCACAGTAGTTGTTGAGGGTGCAGCAAGTCAGCACCTCAGGAGTAAATGTCAGTTGGCTTTTCATAGCCGATCATTAAGAGTATCTCTACCGCTCCTGCTGTCTCTAGAGAGTTGAAAACAGCAGGTCTGGGACAGGTAGCACGTCCGGTGAACAGGTCAGGGTTCCATAGCTGCAGGCAGAACAGTTGAAACTGGAGCATGGGATTTTATCCCAGAGGCCGACTCAAAACAACGTGGTCGCTGCAGGAGAGGCAGACGGAGTGGCCTACTGGTCAGAATCAAAAAGCGAGCACACCATCCAAAGCTTTCCTGCATATTACACGCCGATGTCCAATCTCTAGATAACAAGGCGGACGAAATTAAGGCACGAGTTGCCTTCAAGAGAGACATCAGAGATTGTAACATTCTCTGTTTCACATAAACATGGCTCACTCGGGATATGTTGTCAGTCGGTACAGCAGTCCGATTTCTTCATGCATCGCGCCAACAGAAACAAACATCTCTCTGGTAAGAAGAAGGGCGGGGGTGTATTCCTTATGATTAACGACTCATGGTGTAATCACAACAACATACAGGAACTCAAGTCATTTTGTTCACCTGACCTAGAATTCCTTACAATCAAATGACGAACGTATTATCTTCGAAGAGCGTTCTCTTCGATTATAGTCCCCCCCCCCCCCCAAGCTGATACCTCATCGGCCCTGAAAGAACTTCACTGGACTCTATGTAAACTGGAAACAATACATTCTGAGGCTGCATTTATTGTAGCTGGGGATTTTAACAAAGCTTACCTGGGAACAAGCCTTCCTAAATTCTATCAGCATATCAAATGTGCAACACGAGCTGGTAGCATTCTGGATCATTGCTACTCTAACTTCCGCGATGCATCAAAGCCCTCCCCCGCCCTGCCTTTGGGAAACCTGACCACGACTCCATCTTGTTGCTCCCAGCCTATAGACAGAAACTGAAACAGGAAACGCACATGCTCAGGTCTATACAATGCTGGTTTGACCAACCGGATTCCACGCCTCAAGATTGCTTCGATCACGTGGATTGGGATATGTTCCGGAAAGCCTCAGACAATAACATTGATGTATACACTGACTCGGTGAGCAAGTTTATTAGCAAGTGCATCGGAGATGTCGTACCCATTGTGACTATTAAAACCTTTCCTAATCAGAAAACGTGTTTTGATGGCAGCATTCGCGCAAAACTGAAAGCGCGAACCACCGCTTTAATAATGGCGATGCGACTGGAAACATGGCCGAATACAAACATTACAGCTATTCCCTCCACAAGGCAATCAAACAAGCAAAGCATCAGTATAGAGACAAAGTAGAGTCGCAATTCAACGGTTCAAATATGAGATGTATGTGGCAGGGTCTACAGTCCATCACGGATTACAAAAAGAAAACCAGCCCCGTCGCGGACATTGACGTCTTGCTCCCAGACAAATTAAACAACTTCTTCTGACACGGCCCGCTACCAAAGCCTGTGGGTTCTCCCTCTCCGTGGCCAACGTGAGTAAAACATTTAAACGTGTTAACCATCACAATGCTGCTGGCCCAGACGGCATCCCTAACCGCGTCCTCGGAGAGTGAGCAGACCAGCTGGCTGGTGTGTTTACCGACATATTCAATCAATCCCTATCCCAGTCTATTGTCCCCACATGCTTCAGACGGCCACCATTGTTCCTATTCCCAAGAAACCTAAGGTAACTGAACTAAATGACTATCGCCCCGTTGCACTTACTTCTGTCTTGAAGTGCTTTGAGAGACTAGTCAAGGACCATATCACCTCCATCCTACCTGACACCCTAGACCCACTCCAATTTGCTTACCGCCCAAATAGGTCCACTGATGATGCAATCGCCATCACACTGCACACTGCCCTATCCCATCTGAACAAGAGGAATACCTATGTAAGAATGCTGTTCATTGACTACAGCTCAGCATTTAACACCATAGTACTCTCCAAACCCTGGGTCTCGACCCCGCCCTGTGCAACTGGGTCCTGGACTTTCTGACGGGCCGCCCCCAGGTGGTGAAGGTAGGAACCAACATCTCCACCCCGCTGATCCTCAAAACTGGGGCCCCACAAGGGTGCGTTCTCAGCCCCCTCCTGTACTCCCTGTTCACCTATGACTGCGTAGCCATGCACGCTTCCAACTCAATCATCAAGTTTGCAGACGACAATAAAGTGGTAGGCCTGATTACCAACAATGACGAGACGACTAACAGGGTCCTGGGAGTGTGGTGTCAGGAAAATAACCTCTCTCTCAACGTCAACAAAACAAAGGAGATGATTGTGGACTTCAGGAAACAGCAGAGGAAGCACCCCCCCCCCCCATCCGCATTGACGGGACAGTAGTGGAGAAGACTTTACAGATGCACAATCGAGAGCATCCTGTCGGGCTGTATCACCGCCTGGTACAGCAAATGCACCACCCTCAACCACAAGGCTCTCCAGAGGGTAGTGCGGTCTGCACAACGCATCACCGGGGGAAAACTATCAAAGTTGTGGCCGAGAGACTGAAAAACAGCTTCTATCTCAAGGCCATCATACTGTTAAACAGCCATCACTAACATAGAGAGGCTGCTGCCAACATACAGACTCAAATCTCTGTCCACTTAAATAAATGGACTTAAAAGTTATCACTAGTCACTTTAAATAACGGCACTTTAATAATGTTTACATATCCTACATTACTCATCTCATATGTCTTTTCTGTATGCTATACCATCTACTGCATCTTGCCTATGCCGCACGACCATCACTCATCCATATATTTATATGTACATATTCTTATTCATCCCTTTACATTTGTGTGTATAAGGTAGGTGTTGTGAATTTGTTGGATTACTTGTTAGATATTACTGCACTGTCGGAACTAGAAGCACAATCATTTTGCTACACTCGCATTAGCATCTGCTAGCCATGTGTATGTGATCAATAAAATGTGATTTTATTTGATTTGCAGTAGGAGGAGTGCTGAGCTAATCTTTGCTGTGTGTATCAGTCGTTCTGTTTCAACTATGTCTCCTGCTGTGGCAGGATGGAGGCCAGGTCACAGTAGCCCTGCTTGATGCAGAGATGCACTGCTGGAGAGACACAGACAGTATGGGAGTTGCCCCCCCCCCCCCTCCCCCTCTCACTCTCTCTCTCCAGCTACAATGCATCACCAGTATGATAGAAGTGACAACAAGGGTCCATAGCTTTTCCTTGTCAGGGCTTTTTGTCTGGTCATGTGGTCCGGTCATGCGGTTCGGAAAAACTGGCCCTAGATTATTTTTAAAAAAATTCAACACCCCTTTGTAAGGATTTACATTTCTAAGTCATTGAAATGCCAGTGTCGGTATGACCATGCAATACTTGGACAGTGGTTACAAATAACGTGTGGAAACCACAGACCAGTTGCCATGGCCCTGAGAAACGTCAATAACAGAAATGTCAAGTCAAACTGTAAACTATTAAGTTGGGGATGGTTGCCAAGACTCTGCATTCGGCCTCTTCCCTCCTGATGGATCCGCTCCAAGAGGCTGTTCAATTCCTATTATGGTCTACAAGAGACACCATGACTCAATACTGGAACACACAAATGGGTTTCATCCTTAAATCAGCCACCTACTAGATTCTCTGTTAGTTATGAGTACATGAAAATTGTTTCCTGGGGTGGTTGTCCATGTCAACACTTTTGACATTGAAGGAAACTGCTCAACTGATGGGAGCACAGAGTTGAGAGAGGGATATTTGTCTCCAGTACTGCTGGAAATAGGCATCTGAAGTTTCAGACAAGATCATGGACATTCCACATGCTGAATGAATCCCATACCAAGGTCATGTCACTTATTGTGTTGGGTGGGAAAGGTCTGTTCTAAAATAGAATTGCATTATTTATAAGAAACAGGCAAATGGCTTTTTTGATTTGTGCCATTGCATCCAAAAACTAAACAAACAGACACATGGTAATGTGATGGGCATTAGTGTGAAATAATTGTTTTGTGTCAGCCATCTCCATTCAAATTTTGATTGAATTTACCCACCTGCGTAAGTAGACCGTGATTAAGCAAGATAATTGCCAGCAAATGTCAGGTTGCCGTCTGTGCCCCAGGTTTTCATCCATCATGCTCGCCAGATGAGCGACCATAATTCCATCTAGAATAACAGCCAACTAGTTAAGACTGAAATCATCAACGCTTCAGGCCGTGTAAGATGACAGTGACACCTGTGTTCTCCTCAACAGCAATGGATATTTATATTAACATATTATCATGTCCGACAGCAGCAAATGCCACTAAGATGCGATTTTATACGAAGAACATGTAGTCTAAGAAATGTCTTGCTTCAGGATCCCTATGAAGAAGTAGGAAAACTGTTCTGTAATTTGAAAATGTGAAAGATTTCATGAAGAAAATGGGACATAGCTTTCTAACGCAGTACCATCTTTTTCTCCCAATTTCAATTATGATCTTGTCTCATAGCTGCAACTCCTCCAAAACATGACCCGCCAAACCGCGTTCCTTAACATCCGCCCGCTTAATCCAGAAGTCAGCTGCACCAATATGTCGGAGGAAACACCGTTCAACTGACGACCGAAGTCAGCCTGCAGGCACCCGGCCCGCCACAAGGAGTCACTAGAGCGCCACGAGCCATGTAAAGCCCCCCCCGGCCAAACCCTCCCCTTATCCAGCCGATGCTGGGCCAATTGTGCACTGCTCTATGGGACTCCTGGTCACGGCCGTTTGTGACACAACATGGGATCGAACCCGGGTCTGTAGTGACGCCTCAAGTGTCACTCGGGAGGCGCCGCTCTTATATTTTTGTTCATTATACAAAAAAGTCAAAAGATATCCAGTAATAAGTCAGCCATCGGCTACAGTAACTACCTCCCCAGTAAGTAATACAGGGATTATCAACTACATTCGTCCTTGGGACAATTTTTTTCTTGAACGGATGGTCAGGGGGCCGGACCATAATTACAAATCATTTGAAGACTGCCAATTGACTGATAGAAGCCCAAACAGATATGATATTTGACTAAAACATAATAATTTCAAATCTTGCTTACATTTGTATACGATCACATATACACTACATGACCAAAAGTATGTTGACTTCTGCAGGTTATATGAAGTTAGTTCCCTCTTCTTTAACAGCCTCCACTCTTCTGGAAAGGCTTTTCAGTAGATGTTGGAAAATTGCTGCGGGGACTTGCTTCCATTCAGCCACAAGAGCATTATTGAGGTCGGGCACTGATGTTGGGCGATTAGGCCTGGCTCTCAGTTGGCGTTCCAATTCATCCAAATAGTGTTCGATGGGGTTGAGGTCAGGGCTCTGTGCAGGCTAGTCAAGTTTCTCCACACCGATCTCGACAAACCATTTCTGTATGGACCTCACTTTGTGCACGGATGCATTGTCATGCTGAAACAGGAAAGTGCCTTCCCCAAACTGTTGCCACAAAGTTGGAAGCACAGAATTGTCTAGAATGTCATTGTATGCCGTAGAGTTAAAATTTGCGTTCATTGGAACTAAGGGGCCTAGCCCGAACCATGAAAAACATCCCCAGAGCATTATTCCTCCTCCACCAAACGTTACAGTTGGCACTATGCATTCGGGCAGATAGCGTTCTCCTGGCATCTGCCAAACCCAGATTAGTCCGTCGGATCGCCAGTTGGTGAACCGTGATTCATCACTCCAAAGAACACGCTTCCACCTCGTGGGAATACTTTGGAGATGGCGCTGTGCTTCTAGATCCTAGGCAACTTTACAGTATTATGTTTTTTTTGTTGTTTTAATTTTATTAGCCCATAATCTTTTTTGTGCTGTTAAATACAGCCGGGAAAAACTTTTGGATATCAGAGTGACGGTAACTCACCAGCATGACCAGCATTACGACCAGGAATACGACTTTCCCGAATCGAATCCTTTGTTTGTACCCCCCGGGGCAATTGAACTGATTCCAGAGGCTGATCCAAAACACAGCCGACAGAGAAGAGGTATTTAGAGTGGACTTCTAGTTCAACTCAGGAGGCGCGCACAGCACCCACCGCTTCCGAATATGTTACTAGCTAACGTTCAATCTCTGGGTAATAAATTTGACGAGCTCAGGGCGAGGTTTTCCTTCCAGAGAGACATCAGTGATTGTAACATACTCTGTTTCATGGAAACATGGCTCTCTCGGGATATACTGTCTGAGTCCATACAGCCATTTCGGTTCTCAGTTCATCGCGCAGACAGGAATAAATATCTCTCCGGGAAGAAGAAGGGTGGGAGTGTATGTTTCATGATTAACTACTCATGGTGTGATTGTGAGAACATACAGGAACTTAAGTCCTTTTGTTCACCTGACCTAGAATACCTCACAATCAAATGCCGACCATATTACCTTCCAAGATAAGTATCTTTGGTTATAGTCACAGCCGTGTATATTCCCCCTCAAGCAGTTACCACGACGACCCTCAAAGAACTTCACTGGACTTTATGCAAACTGGAAACCACATATCCCGAGGCCGCATTTATTGTAGCTGGGGATTTTAACAAACTAAATTTGAGGAAAATGAAACCAAAGTTATATCAACACATTGACTGCAGAACTTGCACTGCTAAAACATTCGACCACTGCTACTCCAACTTCCGGGATGCCTACAAGGCCCTGCTCCGCCCTCCCTTTGACAAATCTGATCACAACTCCATTTTGCTTCTCCCTTCCTATAGGCAGAAACTCAAACAGCAAGTAACCGTGCTAAGGACTATTCAATGCTGGTCTGACCAATCAGAATCCACGCTACAAGATTGTTTTTATTACGCGGACTGGGATATGTTCCGGGTAGCGTCTGAGAATAACATTGACGAAAACACTGATACGGAACTGAGTTTATCAGGAAGTGTATAGGAGATGTTGTACCCACTGTGACTATTAAAACCTACCCTAACTAGAAACCGTGGATAGATGGCAGCATTCGCACAAAACTGAAAGCGCAAATGACTGCATTTAACCATGACAAGGTGATTGGGAATATGGCCAAATACAAACAGTGTAGTTATTCTCTCCGTAAGGCAATCAAACAGGCAAAACGTCAGTATAGAGACAAAGTGGAGTCGCATTTCAATGGCTCAGACATGAGACGTATGTGGCAGGGTCTACAGACAATCAAAGACTACAAAGGGAAAACCAGCCATGTCACCGACATCTTGCTTCCAGACAAGCTAAACACCTTCTTTGCCCGCTTTGAGGATTACACAGTGCCACTGACGTGGCCCGCTACCAAGGACTGTGGGCTCTTCTTCTCCGTGGCTGACGTGAGTAAGACAGTTAAGTGTGTTAACCCTCGCAACACTGCCGGCCCAGACGACATCCCTAGCCACGTCCTCAGAGCATGCGCAGACTAGCTGGCTGGAGTGATTACGGACATATTCAATCTCTCCCATTCCTAGTCTGCTGTCCCCACATGCTTGAAGCCCTGGGTCTGAACCCTGCCCCCAGGTAGTGAAGGTAGGAAACAACACATCCACTTTGCTGATCCTCAACACTGGGGCCCCACAAGGGTGCATGCTCAGCCCCCTCCTGTACTCCCTGTTCACCCATGACTGCATGGCCACGCACGCCTCCAACTCAATCATGAAGTTTGCAGACGACATAACAGTAGTATGCCTGATTACCAACAGGGAGGAGGTGAGGGCCCTGGGAGTGTGGTGCCAGGAAAATAACCTCTCACTCAACGTCAACAAAACAAAGGAGCTGATCGTGGACTTCAGGAAACAGCAGAGTGATCACCCCCTATCCACATTGACGGGCCGCAGTGGAGGAGGTGGAAGCTTCAAGTTCCTCGGGGGTACATATCACTGACAAACTGAAATGGTCCACTCACACAGACAGTGAGGCGAAGAAGGCGCAACAGCGCCTCTTCAACCTCAGGAGGCTGAAGAAATCCTCACAAACTTTTACAGATGCACAATTGAGCGCATCCTGTCGGGCTGTATCACCGCCTGGCATGGAAACTGCACCGCCCGCAACCGAAGGGCTCTCCAGAGGGTGGTGCGGTCTGTCCAACGCATCCCCTGGGGCAAACTACCTGCCCTCCAGGACACCTACAGCACCCGATGTCACAGGAAGGAAAAAAAGATCATCAAGGACAGCAACCGCCCGAGCCACTGTCTGTTCACCCCACCATCATCCAGAAGGTGAGGTCAGTACAGGTGCTTCAAAGATGGTACCGAGAGAATGAAAAACAGCTTCTATCTCAATGCCATCAGACTGTTAAATAGCCATCACTAGCACATTAGAGGCTGCTGCCATGTATACTGTACATAGACTTGAATTCACTGGCCACTTTAATAATGGAACGTGGGCCAAATTCGGCCCGTGGGCCACCAGTTGGGGACCCCTGTCTTACGATGTAGAAAAATATCAACAGGGATGAAAAATCTAATAAGTCATGGGAGCTAAACGTCTCTTCTCCTTATACGTTGTGTGGAAATTCAGCACAAAGTTCCCCACCCATGGCTATCCTGCCAGACACCTATTAGCTGCCTGGTGCTAACTAGCAGTATTTTTACCTTGTCTTCACAGGACTGTGTTTTGACGTACAAAGTAACCAGGCAGTATCTTCCGGAAGAATAACATGCCGGAGGATGCTGGAGAGGCTCAGTGATCTTCAGAGACACAAGGGTAACAGTGTCATACTGGAAATATCAACATAATTGGCATATACAGTACACTAACAACACTACTGATTCACTTCAAGGTAAAGTGGCGAATACTGAGGTGGCAGATTGAGTGCTCATGTGGCCTGGAAGGGAGAAACCGGCCTATGTGATGTAAATACTGATCTTCATTTTTATATCGCTTTCTCTCAGTGCATGTGTGAAGGAATTCTAGCATCAGACTTCTATCACCATCTACAATACTTGTTGTTGAGAGGTGACCTGACATTTTCCTACAAGCTCTCATCCAACAAGTTAGTAAACAACTTGAATAGCCATGGACAGGGCTTTGGAGGTCATGACATTTCGTCAGCCGGTGATTGTCAAGGAAATAACTGTCGGTCTCCCGGTAATTGACCGCTAATTAACATAAACACATTTAGCATCTCCTGGCTTCCACACATGGCCTACAAGCTGCTGATGGAGACCTTTCGAACATTTCCATTTTGAAAAGTCTAATAAACACATGTAATATAGCCTACACCTTCACAATAAAGCCATCATAATTTTAGACAGGTCTAAAGAAGACTGATATGAAGAAAATGTAGTCTATTTCAGAAGAACAGAATAGCATACTCTGAGTTGTCCTTATGTAAGGTCCTGATCTGGCTATGCTAAATGGCTGTGGGCTACACTAGTTCATTTAGCAGACAAGATTTGTATATAGCCTCGCAATTGTTATTTACTGCTGCTCTTTAATTATTTGTTACTTTTATTTATTTATTTATTTTTTAGGTATTTTTCTTAAAAATGCATTGTTGTTTGAGGTCTTGTAAGCATTTCACTGTAAGGTCTACACCTGTTGTATTTGGCGCATGTGACGAATACAATTTGATTTGATTTGACTTCTGACTTCCACTCTCCGGCTGTATTATGTTAATGGAAAGCCATAAGCTCACCATAAATAAACATGGCAGCATATAATTACATCAGGTAGGAATATGCACCAGAGGCAGAGGTAAACAAAAACAAGGCTGAGCAGAGAAGCAGTAAGTCAACTGCACACACTACAATCCCCTTCAGTGGAATGGAACAACCATTTCCATGTAACGTACCCTTGGGAGAGATGAGCACTGTATTAAAAAGCTTGTAAATTAGATTTATGAATAAACATTTAATGCATTACAATGATGCAGTTAAATCCACAGGGGAATATGAAAATAGCCGTAGCGTATAGCAGTGCATATTTGTTCACTTCAAGATGCTGGCTGTTAATTTTGCTTCATCGAGTGTGCTGTGTTGAATATGAATTTGATCTATCTGAGAGTGAAATCATTAATTAACAAAATTATCACAAAACGTGTACAAATATGTGTGTTGTGCATGCGATTCTCTAATTCTTATTTGTCCCTGTGACACGGAAAAAGACCCAACAGTTACCAGGACAATCAGTCCACTTCACATTGATATTGTAGATCTCACTAACATATACAGACATACTATAAACAACAAAATATCTAGTTTATTTTAGTTTACCTGACAACAATGCTTTTATGAAACCTGAAGGTTCATTCAGACTGACCCCTGTCTGACCCCTAGCTGTCCCCTAGTTGACCCATGGGCCAACACCTGCCAGGTGTTAGGAAAGATATGTCAAAAATAAAAATGAGTCTGCCTATTTTGGGGAAAGCGTGCTATTATGCTATAATGTCAACATCTTGAGAGGATCAGGGTTGGAGTCAATTCAATTTCAACTCAATGAATTTCGTCATGAATTGAACAGTCCACACAGAAAAATTATGGGTGATTTTGAATTGATAAATTGAATTAATTGAATTCCAATTCATATTTTTGAACTGACTGAAGAGGAATATAATTGGCCACTGCCTGGTTGTTTCCAGTCCAGTCAACTGCCTCCTTCCTCCTAGACTCTGGCATGACCTATGCCTGTCTCACCAAGCCAACAATATCAATGTGCCCCGCAATACTTATTTTTCTTAAAACTGCATTGTTGGTTAAGGGCTTGTAAGCATTTCACTGTAAGTTCTACACCTGTTGTATTTGGTGCATGTGACAAATAACATTTTATTTCATTTTTGATTTGAAGTGTTTACAGTGAGAGCTCAGCTGATCTTACATTCATTCCCACTGAACGTCTGCACATCTATCTGTCTCTGGCCCAACACTGCACGCAACCCAAAGTAAGCCCACATTACCTCACGCAGCAATCTGAATCAATCAATCAATCAAATGTATTTATGAAGCCCTTTTTATCTCTGCCAACGTTACAAAGTGCTTTAGAGAAACCCAGCCTAAAACCACAAACATCAAGCAATGCAGATGTAGAAGCACGGTGGCTAAGAAAAACTACCTAGAATACATTAACCCTGTCTCATCTCTCACAGACTCATGGCTCAGGACCAGACATTGTAAACCGATGGAGCCTGCTGGTGCTTTTACCATGTACAGTAGCATGTTGGTACCACAGGCACCTTTGTGAAGTACAGGTAACTGCCAAAATAAAGGAAACACTTGATTAAATGAGGGCAAAGATTATGGATATACTGACAAGATACATGTCTCTCAGCCCTAACAATGGGTGTCATTATCCACAAAGTGGCACGGTGGGCTGTCTAGCTCCCGCCTATCCTTCTTTGGATTGGTGGATACAGCTCACTATAGTACTCCTTTTTTGAATATTCAATGCGGATTGTTGACGGCAGCCGCCTGTATTGAATGGAGAGAGATGCTATGCTACTAGCTTCAAACCCTGAATATGCACAGCCACCTCCAGACAACTCCAATATAAAGCGTTTTTTCTCAAGGTTTCCGGGATGTTACGTGTCATACTTATATAAGTACACTCGTAACAACTTAAGCATTACGAAACTTGTATTCGATCAAATAAACCTCACAAAGCAAATAAGACATACATTTTTTTTGTTGACCAAATTTGACACTCTCTCATTGACCTCCATACAAAAACTCCTTGCTTGGTGGGCGAAACAACAACAAAATTACCACCTGCTGGATGGAGACAGATTTTCTGCCACGTTGGGCCTCTCTCTTCCTCTTCCTCTCTGATGAGGGATACAAAATATATTGAAAGCAGGTGCATCCACACAGGTGTGGTTCCTGAGTTAATTAAGCAATTTACATCCCATGATGCTTAGGGTCATGTATAAAAATGCCCAGTTGCCCATTATTTTGGCTTCCACGGCTAGAAGAGTTAGTATAATTACTTTTAAATGAGTTTAGGCGCTAAATGAATCTCCAACAGAGCTAAATTAAATTCCACAGCTATCATTAGAAAGGTCCCAATTAAAGAGGGCAGTGTTGGGAAATTGGTTCCAAGTTTCTTAGCCAGATAAAGGGCATCATTTTTATTTCCTACTAGGCTTGCTCATTCTGGTCAGCGAGGCTGTAGGGCAGCAAAACGCACCATTCATTCCATTTTTAAGTTAGGTTGCCATTGAAGATAACTTAGCTTTGATGATGAGGGTGAAACTTCTTCCTAGTGCTTATAAAACATGTAACTGTACATTTCACTTGTGTTTCATCTAGCTGCCGATACACTGAACTATTCACAAATAATGTACAGTACACCACGCCGTTCATGAAGACATGAAAGAAATATAGCCATTGACAGATTGCCTTTGACCAATCCACACCTCCAGTATTTCCACTCACTCATTACTTTTGACGAATCTTCATTCATTCCCTAGTTTTCTCATGGTGAAATAATAATCCAACACCCAACAATATCATAAATTATTGTAAATTATTTAAGTATATGACTTGATAAATGTGCAGAGACAGCAGTCAATCAAACACATTCAACGTTCCAAAATGGTGGTAGTAGATGGCTTGTTCTGTGACATGCTGGTAAAGTTCTCAGAAAGACTGACAGTGAAAAGTGGGAGACTGATCGAGTCTTAGAGAAAGGAAGCCATATTGGCTTTCATCATAACTAACCATGAGGTTATTGGTTTACTTTCCCCACCTCTGGCTAATGTCTATCACGTTCACTCAGCTCATTGGCACAGTGCCATGGGGATCAATGGTATAAAAAAAAAAAGTCAAGTAACCTAATTTGCATTTTAAATTTGTTCATGAGCGACATAGAACACAGTTGGGGAGCTTGACAGATGCAGCAAGCCACTCGTCTCTGGTGGAAGAAGACACTCTTTAAAGACGTCCTCCAGTGATTTTGTAACTTTTCCTGCGATATCCCACGTATAAAGACAGTACATTTTATTAAAGGGTAATTATTTTTTATTGTTTTACAAAATCATTTTTTTTTGTTAAATAAATCGGGTGATAAGTGTTACCCATTTCAAGTAGCTCGATGCTTGTCGCACATCGATACTTCACAGGAGAGCCATTTTAACGTTTAACAAAATATATATCCAAATATTTTTTGGAGCCTAGTTGGTTTAGCCACGGAAAAGTGAGGAACCTTCCCGCTAGCCATGATTGGCTGAGATAATGGATGGGCTGGAAATGCTGAAAGATGAGTTCGGATTGGTCTGCCAGGTATCACGCTTCTGTATATGTATGTGTACAGTAGATAATCCTTGCTATCACAGATTTTTTTAAAGATATAACGTTAACCATGGAGATCTGCAAAAGTGTTGCTACTGCTCTCAACAACATTGCTGACAAGAATTTGGCAGGCACTATCAACAGAGATCAGTGGGAAAAAGTTGTGATGGACTACTTTCTGCACACGGTCAGTGTGAACGAGAGTGACTTGACACAACAACGGGCCAAAAAAGCTGTAGCTAGCTACAAACCAAACGGAAAAGACACTCTGCCGTGAAGCGTTCATTCATGTATACGGGTAAGAGTCTAGCTACATTTTCAGATATTATACGTTTCAAATTTTGTTACAAAGTTGTTTTCATTGCAAGTTCTAATGAACTGTTAGCTAGCTAGTGAATGTTAGCTGGCTGGCGCGCTAGCTAATGTTACGTGTATGATCGGTGTAGTAATATTATTTGTATCTTAGAAAGCCAATTGCATGGCTAGTTATAGCCTAATGTTAGCTAGCTAGCTAACATTGAACCTAGTTGGTATGTTACCTGCAGATTCATACTCCAGCATTTCATACATAGTGGATAGCTACGACAATCCGCATTTACTGCAGCTATGGGTTGGGATTATGGTTAGCCTTATAGCTAGCTACATGCCTAAACAAAAGACTCCACTTCGCAAGAGAATGATTACATGACCCATCAAGTTAGCCAGGTGTGTCTGGGGGTGTTTATGGCCATCTATTGTATTTCATGAACATGTGTACATGTTTAAACAATAGTGACCCATCCCTTTAGATAGATGTGGCTGCAGGGTGGTTATAACATTTCTTTCACATAATAATTTTTTCTGGACACTTTCAAAGTCAGATTATAATATACTGTTGGCCAAGGATGGTGTAGACAAGAAGAGCTCTCCAGTAGGAGTACCAAAATATTCAAGGGCCATTTTTTCAAAAGTGGGGTTACAAGTTGATCAACTTTCAAAGCAGAATTACTTTCCCATTGTTCCTCAACGGCAGTGTATGATCTAGCATTTTGTAGCTCTGAGTTGCTATTTTTATCCAAAGGTTTAAAAAAAGAAAACAATTTCAAATGTTGCTACATAAGATCGAATCGAGGCGGTGGGTCACAAATGAGGTGAAAAGGAGACTGGAGTGAAAGATACACTTAGTGTTACTGAGACTTGTTTTGGAAAACACAGAGGTAAGAAAGTATGTTAGTGTGTGTTTGGCCTCTTTTAGACCCCTCCTTGGTTAAGGGCCTCACAATAACAATTCGGGGCCTCTGCGATGTTCACCCTGCACATGCTGTAAGTGGTCCACTCTCTCTCTCTCTTTCAATCCCTTTACCTCTCTCTCTCTTTCTCTCTCTACCTTTACCTCTCTCTCATTCTCTCTCTCTCTCTCTCTCTGGCATCCAGCACCATCCAGTCCAATCTTTAAATGTCTTAGAATGATGGTCCTAACACAGGAGAGAGGGCTAAATGTCTCTCTGAAGCAGCTTATATATAGCCAGTGATTAAGGCAGACGGGAACATGACCTACATGCATAACAACATTCCTCTCACTTCTGCTGCTCTGCCACAGAATACGTTGGTTCAGGACTTTACAACTGGGAGAATCAGACTAATTTTAACACTGGAGTCATACTACAGTTCACATCATCATTAATATAGAACTCAATTTTTGGGTTAATATTTTGGGGAGTCAATGACACAACCCAGTGAAGCTCTTGTGCCTGGCCTGGCTGAGCCTTGTAGTAGCTCAGGTAAAACGACTGCTCCCTACTACACTAGTGGGTCCATCAGCATATTGCATTTTTAAACAGATATCACACTGTTGATGGGCCTAAAATAGCCACCTTCCCCCCTAGGAACCACTTGGGGATGGGAGAGAGGGGATATAGAAATGGTTTCCTCCATCCCCATCAATCTTTTGGGTCCAGTCCCACTGTTGCTGCTGGCTGCCAAACGCTGGGTATCTATCTATCCAGCAGGTGAAGTAGCTGGGAGAGGCTCCTGTTGTGATTCAATGGAGATCCTTTTATCAGTCACCTGAGTTTAATAGAACAGTCCTGTTCCTCTGTAGCCACAGTGTGATAATCAGTCACCTGAGTTTAATTGAACAGTCCTGTTCCTCTGTAGCCACAGTGTGATTATCAGTCACCTGAGTTTAATTGAACAATCCTGTTCCTCTGTAGCCACAGTGTGATTATCAGTCACCTGAGTTTAATTAAACAGTCCTGTTCCTCTGTAGCCACAGTGTGATTATCAGCCACCTGAGTTTAATTAAACAGTCCTGTTCCTCTGTAGCCAAGGTGTGATTGTCAGTCACCTGAGTTTAATTGAACAGTCCTGTTCCTCTGTAGCCACAGTGTGATTATCAGCCACCTGATAACGATGTACAAACAAACCGAACAGTCCCGTATGGTGCGACAAACACTGACACAGGAGACAACCACCCACAACAAACAGTGTGAAAACACCTACCTTAATATGACTCTCAATCAGAGGAACTGAAAAACACCTGCCTCTAATTGAGAGCCATATTAGGTACCCATTAACCAACATAGAAACAGAAAACATAGACTGCCCACCCAAACTCACGTCCTGACCAACTAACACATACAAAAACTAACAGAAAACAGGTCAGGAACGTGACACACGGTGTGATTATCAGTCACCTGAGTTTAATTGAACAATCCTGTTCCTCTGTAGCCACAGTGTGATTATCAGTCACCTGAGTTTAATTGAACAATCCTGTTCCTCTGTAGCCACAGTATGATTATCAGTCACCTGAGTTTAATTAAACAGTCCTGTTCCTCTGTAGCCACAGTGTGATTATCAGCCACCTGAGTTTAATTGAACAGTCCTGTTCCTCTGTAGCCACAGTGTGATTATCAGTCACCTGAGTTTAATTGAACAGTCCTGTTCCTCTGTAGCCACAGTGTGATTATCAGTCACCTGAGTTTAATTGAACAGTCCTGTTCCTCTGTAGCCACAGTGTGATTATCAGCCACCTGAGTTTAATTGAACAGTCCTGTTCCTCTGTGGCCAAGGTGTGATTCCCCCACCGCCAGCCCCCTGTACACCCAATTACCCAGGCTGCACTTTCTGCTCTCTGACAGGAATGGAGGAGGGGGGCAGTCGGCCAAAGAGAGGAGACAGGTTCAAAAGTGGTTGCAAATAAAAGGGTTGCATAGATGTAGGTGGCTGACCACAGAAGTGACAGGTTTATTGCTGAATGTGGAGGGTCTGGGATGGAGGGGGGAGGGTTTGCCCTTGGAGGGGGTTAAGAGTGAGGAAGGTTAAAGATGTATTCTAACTTCTTCACAGTCTAGGAAACTGAACAGAGTAAAATGGAGGGCCAGACTGAGAGAAGAGATTGAACAGTGTTGTAACAAATGAATCACCTAGGATTATAGGCAGTCTGGTTTGTAAATATGGTATTCACATAGTGAAGTAAATCCCCCACTACATCTTCCAATAATGGTGTCAGAGAGGTTATTAGTGACATATATACTGTACGTTTTTGAAGAGATGTTACAGCTACTATATTCTATGATAAAACACAATGCATTATTAACCAGACTGGGACCTTTCCTACTCAGTGATGTATGATTCCGTTCACACCCTGTAGAACAGAGCCCTCATCCCTCATCTCTCTCTCTCTCTCTCTCTCTCTCTCTGTCTCTCTCTCTCTCTCTCTCTCTCTCTCGTACACACAAGTACACACCCAAATTGCTTCTTCAATAGACAATCGGGGCCATTCATTAATAGCGTCACACAGGTAAAGGTATTTCTGGTATTGATAATGGAGTTGGGATGGGGAGGAATATTTACCACACATATACTGTATAATCACAGCTGATGGTATGCCGATGAGGTTTAGTACTCCATTATACAGATTTTTAGGCCCTAAAAATCTTGCAAAGAGAATAACAGCATGCATTCTCTGTATATGTATTTATATTGTAAGGTCCCATCCAACAAAACACCTACTAAAACATAAGGGGGAAGAAAAAAAAAGATAACACTATCTCTATGTCCACAAAAGCCTTAATCTGAACACCTAAATGGGAAGATTTGCTGGTAAAATGTGTTTGGGGCAGAGACGTTTGCTTGGTTTGCACCCATAGTTCTTACATAAAGAGACAGATGGGAAATGGGTGACCTCATCACCTGAGCATATGCCCCTTCAGCAGGTGAGCAAAGTGACAGGCTTTAGAAACGCTGTGTCGGAAACAAGATGGCTGACTGACTACTGAGTTTCTGTTGTGATCCCATTCTGTAATAATGAGAAGCTTTATCTACACTTACAGTAAATGATAGAAGATTGGGGTTATTCATATTATTATATTATAGAACAAATTGATTTATTAGGCAGACATGTTGGAAATGCCAACCCAAATACCCAATGTATTTCAGTTATTTAGCTTTTCAAGATTTTGATAAAAAGTTTAACCTTAAAACCTGTTGAGGATGGGGGCGCTGTTGAGACTATTTATGCTAATCGTGTAATTTTTGAAACGGCTTCCCACAAAATCCTTGATCGTACAATATGCATATTATTATTATTATTGGATAGAAAACAGTCTATAGTTTCTATAGGAGTTGAAATTTTGTCTCTAAGTGGAACGGAGCCCATTCTACAGCAATTTCCCTGTTCTGGAGTCAGTTAAAAGGGCACTGTTTTTGCTATGACCATACGGACACTGCTTACGTCTTCCCCTGGATGCCTTTACGTGATGACGATTTCAATGGGGTCGATTGCGCGTTCACAGGCACTACAAATTAAAAAACCCTGTAGGTAGGAGCTCCTTTGCAGCTGCGTAATGCGCGTGGAGGACATCGACCTGCTATTTTTCCAAGCGTTAGTTTAGCCTGTTATATTTTTCCGGTCATGTTTTTACTCGTTATAGGAGTTAAAAACATCATAAGGTAGTTAATTTAAAGCGTTTTATAGCAATTTATATCCGTTTAGTGCGATTTTGGGACATTTATTTCTTTAACGCTGTGAATAGCTGGGCACGCTTTCAGTTCATCCCGAACGCAGTTGGCATTTCCACATGGCAAGAGGACAGCTTTCCACCAAAAGACGATTACTCCCAAGAAAGGATCCTTTGCCCAAGATACTGATGGAAGAACAGCTCAAAGTAGGACATTTTTATTATGATAAATCGTGTTTCTGTCGAAAACTTTTAGTGGCTTAGGACGCCATGTTTTTTGACGTAGCTTCGCTTGGCGCAAACTGTATTGAAAAGTAAGGATAAATTAAAAAATGTAATAACGCAATTGTATTAAGAATTAAATTGTCTATCAATCCCTGTCCACCCTATATTTTTTAGTCACGTTTATGAGTATTTATGTATAAGAGTAGATCACTGTCTAAGTGGCGCAAGGACATTTTCTGACCAGCTGAGCTACATTTCACATTGTCTAACCATGATTTTGGTGGCTAAATATAAACATTTTCGATCAAACTCTATATGGATTGTGTAATATGATGTTACAGGAGTGTCATCTGAAGAATTCTGAGAAGGTTAGTGAAAAAATTAATATATTTTTGGCGATGTTGACGTTATCGCCCACTTTGGCTAGAATCAATGCTGGGCTGCTATGTGCTATGTGCTATGCTAATATAACGATTTATTGTGTTTTCGCTGTAAGACACTTAGAAAATCTGAAATATTGTCTGTATTCACAGGATCTGTGTCTTTCGATTAGTGTATGCTGTGTATTTTTACGAAATGTTTGATGATTAGTAAGTAGGTAAACACGTTGCTCATAGTAATTATTCTAGTCCATTTGTGACGGTGGGTGCAATTGTAACCTATGCCATCTACCTGAAATATGCACTTTTTTCTAACAAAACCTATCCCATACCATAAATATGTTATCAGACTGTCATCTGATGAGTTTTTTTCTTGGTTATGGGCTATAAATATCTTAGTTTAGCCGAATTGGTGATAGCTACTGGTGTTGGTGGACAAATAAAAGATGGTGGATTATGCTAATGTGTTTTTAGGTAATAGATGTACATCTTTACATATTGTGTCTTCCCTGTAAAACATTTTAAAAATCGGACATGTTGACTGGATTCACAAGATCTGTGTCTTTCATTAGCTGTATTGGACTTTAATGTGTGAAAGTTAAATATTTTAAAAAAATATTTTTTTTGAATTTCGCGGCACTGGTTTTTCAGTGGGGGTGGGGGGGGGGTGCCGCTAGCGGCACACTCATCCTAGACAGGTTAACCCAAAGCTAAACTAGGCGCTAGAAATGAAGGACACTCTGTTATTAGAGTGTGAAATCCCAAGGTCAACAACCATGTCAATCCAAGTTGAAGCAGCAGGTAAGTTTGTAGAAAACTAAACAGAAACAAGCCTGAACTGGGTGTCTGTTATAACAAGATGTTCTGTGTTTCTGACACAGAAATCAACTGTACTAGTTGTTCAGGCTCTGGTCCCATCTTGATTTCTGTCTGGTAATATGGTCAAGTGCAGCAAAGAAAGACCTGGAAAAGCTGCAGCTGGCTCAAAACAGAGCAGCACGCCTTGCCCTTAACCGCACATACAGAACTAACGTCAACAACATGCCAGTCTTTCCTGGTTGAGGGTTGGCGAGAGATCAACTGCTTCTCTTCTAGTTTTTATGAGAAATATTACTGTGATGAAAATTCCAGATTGTCTACATAATCAAATAACATTCAGCTCAGACACCCAGACATACCCCAGACATACCCCACAAGACCTGTCACCAGGGGTCTCTTCAGACACCCATACATACCCCATACATACCCCATACATACCCCATACATACCCCATTCATACCCCATACATACCCCATACACACCCCAGACATACCCCAGACATACACCAGACATACCCCATACATACCCCATACATACCCCATACATACCCCAGACATACCCCAGACATACCCCATACATACCCCATACATACCCCATACATACCCCAGACATACCCCAGACATACCCCATACATACCCCAGACATACCCCAGACATACCCCAGACATACCCCATACATACCCCATACATACCCCATACATACCCCATACATACCCCAGACATACCCCACAAGACCTGTCACCAGGGGTCTCTTCAGACACCCATACATACCCCATACATACCCCATACATACCCCATACCCCAGACATACCCCATACATACCCCAGACATACCCCAGACATACCCCAGACATACCCCATACATACCCCAGACATACCCCAGACATACCCCATACATACCCCAGACATACCCCAGACATACCCCATACATACCCCAGACATACCCCAGACATACCCCAGACATACCCCAGACATACCCCAGACATACCCCAGACATACCCCATACATACCCCAGACATACCCCAGACATACCCCATTCATACCCCATACATACCCCATTCATACCCCATACATACCCCAGACACACCCCATACATACCCCATACATACCCCATTCATACCCCATTCATACCCCATACATACCCCATACATACCCCAGACATACCCCAGACATACCCCATACATTCCACACAAGACATCCAAAACAAGTTCACGGGTGTCGCAGAGTTTTATACAGAGCCATGATCGCATGGAACTCCCATCTCCAACTACTCAAATAAACAGCAAAATTACCTTTAAAAAAACCTCATGGAATGGCGGACAAACACACACACACAAACATGCACACACAGACACACTCTAACACACATTGTTTTTGTTGTTGTATTGCTTGTATATCAATGTATTTCAAATGTGTGTGACTGTCCTTGTCTATCAGTGTTTCAGTGTTTTATTACTTGTCATGTTTTGTTTTGTTTTGTCCCCAGGAAGAGTAGCGGCTGCTTCTGCAAAATAAATGTCTCCACTGGCACTATTTTCTGGAGAGACTTCCTAGCTGCTTGGCGAAATAAGCGTCAGGGTCACTTTACTAGCTGACCAGTGAAGAATCAGAACAGCACCAGTCTACCAGTAAGACATTAGAGGTCATTGTCAATGACTAACACAATGTGGAGATGGACAGAGCCCAATGACTAACACGATGTGGAGATGGACAGAGCCCAATGACTAACATGATGTGGAGATGGACAGGGCCCAATGACTAACACGATGTGGAGATGGACAGAGCCCAATGACTAGCACAATGTGGAGATGGACAGAGCCCAATGACTAACACAATGTGGAGATGGACAGAGCCCAATGACTAACACGATGTGGAAATGGACAGAGCCCAATGACTAACACAATGTGGAGATGGACAGAGCCCAATGACTAACACAATGTGGAGATGGACAGAGCCCAATGACTAACACAATGTGGAGATGGACAGAGCCCAATGGCTAACACAATGTGGAGATAGACAGAGCCCAATGGCTAACACAATGTGGAGATGGACAGAGCCCAATGACTAACACAATGTGGAGATGGACAGAGCCCAATGACTAACACAATGTGGAGATGGACAGAGCCCAATGACTAACATGATGGACAGAGCCCAATGAGAAGTCGGCAGAAAGAGACAAAGTATAGAAAGAGGAAAATAGAAATCTTCATAAGTACCTACACACGCACACACACGCACACGCACACACACACACACACACACACACACACACACACACACACACACACACACACACACACACACACACACACACACACACACACACACAGTCCCAGCAGCTACTGTATGTCTGTATTCAGCCAGTCTGCAGTAAAGTAAACACTTTATGTCATGAGTGTTTATACTGGTAGGCCTGGTACAGTAGGTGAATGTAGTGGTGGTATCCATCCATCAATCACACTAGCAGCAGCCTCATACCTCATTCACCCACTAGTCTATTGAAGACATTTCATGCTTCAACTTCAAATTTAGCACAGTGCTGTTGGCTTTTATCCATATTCCATAACAGCAGAACACATACAGTATCCAGGACACCCATTACAAAAATACATCAAAACAATAGCCTGAGGTATTACATTTTTTTGTAAAACACAGGCAAGCATTTTAGCATCAGTTCAAATCTAGTAATCAACCGTTTAAGGTGCGTTAGTTATAGTTGTATAACTAATTAAAGCACTTTTGGAACATAGTTGTTGTTTGGATTCAACTTTGGAGGATTTACTTTTTTACTTTTTAGGATGCCAAGTAAGGTTTTTGGAGAGCTCCTGATTTAAAGATATTATTTGGGCACCATCTTAAATTCTCTTGGGGGCATTATTCCAATGGAGAAGACACACATTTTATGGACCACACGAGTGGAGGGAAAGAGAACTAAAACTGTGGAGAGAAAGAGAGGGAGAGAGAAGCGAGAGATAGAGATGAGAAAGGGTAAGAAAGAGAGATAGACAGAAGGAAGACATACCCCAACGTGGTCATTGTGACAATGGTGTACCAGAAGGAGGCTGGGATGCTGGTGAACTTGGTCGACGACGACCCCTTCTCTGCGTAAAACATGACGGTGGCGAAGATGATGATGGCCATAGTGAGGGAGAAGAGGAGGAAGCCCAGCTCGGAGGCGCAGCTCTTCAGCGTGTACCCCAGGATCCTGAGGCCCTGCGAGTGGCGGGAGAACTTGAAGATGCGGAACACACGGAACACACGGAGCGTGACGAAGGCTCCGCTCACATCCTCGTTGTCTGTCATCACCAGGCCGATGTAGTAGGGAAAGATGGCCACCACGTCGATGATGCTCATCACGCTGCGCATGAATTGATAGCGGCTGGGCGCGGCAAACAGTCTCATGAGGTACTCTATGGTGAAGATGAGGACGCAGGCCGTGTCCATGCAGAAGAAGGCTACGGTGTAGCGCTCGCCACATGGCATGTCCTTCTGGGAAGGCGTGGCACCGCACGGAACAGTCTCTATCACGTTGGTGAGGACTGAGATGGCAATGAAGAAGCCGGTGACGTAGTAGAACACCAGGGCCATGGTGGAGGTGTGAGGGTTCTCAAAGGCCCTCCACATGGTCTCTCTGTATGTCATGTTGGGCAGCTTGCAGTCCTTGTTGTCATCCTGGTCGTCCTGGAGACGTTCAGCATTCTCCCGCTTCCGATCTTTGTACTCTTCATAGCAGCAGTCACCGATGATCTCCGGGATGATGCCAAAGAAGGTTAGCTCTTCGTCGTAGGCTGAGATGCACTCATAGCGTGGATAGTGCAGCTTGCCCGTCCGATAGAAGTTGAGAATGCTACGGAAGGAGTCTGGGTCCCGGTCGAAAAAATACTCTTTGGTCTCCTCATCGTAAAAAAACTGTTTCTCTGAGCTGCCCAGCAGGGTGTCTGGGTAGCGGTCCAGTGTGGTCCTCCAGGTCTGGAAGCGTCGTCCACTCACATTCAGGATGATCAGCTCATCATGTCTCTTTGTTTGGTCTCTAGGAGCGATAGGCATGGGGCAGTTGGCCACAGGCATCCAGCCAATAGCTGCTGCCCGGGCGAAGGGAAGCCATGCAGCCACTCCTGCCGCCATGGCAACTCACTCTGGTTTCCCGCTTGCCTTAAAATGACCTGTCATCTTGAGCAGAGAAACAGACAACACAAAATCAGTAACTCCTGAATAAAGCATTTCCAAGATAAGGTGGTTGCATGGTAGGTGGTTTGCACTATAAGCTACTGTAGCAAATCATTGTATTCAAGTATTTTCATCATAAACCAAAGAGACTAATGCGTTCTAAAGAACTCAAACAAATCTTTGATGATAGGTTACATCGCTGATGCTAGTCTTCTGTGTTCTCATGACTGTTGGAGTCACAACCCTGACTGTTTTTCATCCCAACAGTAGCCCCACCACTTGGTGTGGTGTTATAAAAGGAAATATATCCACTCTGGAATTCATAGATGGAGATGGATGCAAGGACTATAATGACAATCCCTCTGCCAGAACACCAACACCACAAGAGCTCTAAGCAGGCGGTCAAATTCCCTGTCATTTCCAGATCTCACTGAACAGAAGGTTTAAGAAAGAGAGGATAATGTGAAGCCTCTTTAGGAAGCTCTGTTAAACATCTATGAAAAATAGAAGTGGTCTCTCCAGAATAGAGAGAGACCTGTTGAATCAGAAGTGCCATATCGCTAGGTCTGTATCAGATTTAAGGATAATGTTAATGTGAAGAAAAATGATTTCTGGCTCTTCTTCTTTTTAAAGAAAAAATCTCGAAAGGAGTGTATGCTCTAACGTTAGTCGAATACATTTCAGTATTTTGATGCATAAGTAAAATAGTATTGCTGCTTTAACATTCTGATTATGATGATCAACTCCACATGTTAGGCTACTTGTAGAAGTAAGAGGAAAAAACAGACCAGCACATTAGAAACAAAATTAGACAACTCATCAGCTGCATCTTCTAAGCTTTCTTTATCACTTACCTCCAAACAAGGAAAGATCCAAACAATTTCAATGCGCGATCCTCCAGCAAAATAACTCCTCTGGGGAAAAGCTACAGAAATTGAAAGGCGCATTGACAAAGGACCTCTGTGCGAATGGGCGAAACAAGCATAGATGAACACGAGATGGGGATATCGATGCGTTGAACGATCGTAAACGTGTTGATGAAATTCACTAAAACCTTAAAGTCTGTTCTTTAAACCACACCTGCATCTTGATGCACCTGCGGTTTGGACAGACAGCACAGATTCACCACCTTCAGGATGATATTCACACCTACCTCATGACTGTGATGATGACTAGAAAAGTGGGTGATGGACATGAGTCAGACTCCGTAATCTCTCTCTCTCTCGCTCTCTCTTACTCTATCGTGCGCATAGGCTCCTCTCTCACACAATTTTACGGTGCTAAATCAGTCCACTCGACCGACTAAATGGACGGATGTGTCAACAACACTTTCTTTCTTATTTACTTTTTATAGTTAATTTGAGAAAATACAAACATTTTGAATATGCACACTTTTAATGAGGCAGTTGGTGTTACTGGAAAATGTCCTCAATTCAATTACGCGCAGCGCAGTGAGGGAAGTTGCCTTCTAGACAAATTGTATGACATGACAGGATGCTATAACTAGAACACTTGATAGCAGCCAGCATCTCCATGATCAGGAAAGTCTTGCAGCGTCTGTGCTTTATAACATTTTCTTTATTACATGGTTATATATCTCAATTAATTGTCGTCTCATCTTTAAAGATCCCTCATCAAATCGCATATTCACTCAATAATGAAAATATTTAATAGCCACTATAATTGACACTTATTACCATGTAATTTCGAACTAAATACAGTACCTTGCTAATTATTTTACAATGTGAATATGTAAATGATGGATGGTACATATCACAATGTTTAAGTAAACTTTTTTTAAATTTATCATATCACTATATGATCAAATGAAATAAAAGGTTGGATTTGAGATAATTAAAAATGTCGACCTCGACTTTCCTCATTACTAGCATACCCATCGTTATTACCCAAGAGAGGCAGTAAGCATTGATTGGACTGAAGAAAGTATGTGTCCTATCATTGAGCCAACGCTATGTATCATCAAATTCCCTTGTTGCACTGTGCAGTGCAGACATAATATTCAGTAAGAGCGCTCAGCCTACACAACTCACAGAGTATTTACTTTGCCTCAAGTTCATTGTTGATTAATAGTAGCCTTCACCTTTGGATCAATTTTCTTTCCCCGAGTAGCAATTTTTATCCATACCCAAAAAGCCCCTCCAGAAGAACATTCTTTCACTAATTAGTAATTATCATTAGAATTGTGATGTATTCTAAAAAGGTACTAAATTGCTCTGGAGGCCTTGAAGTAGTGAAATAACCCTCAGATTTAAAACATACTATCAAGGCCGGCTCCAGGCATAAGCGATATAAGCGGTCGCTTAGGGCCCCAGAAAGGAACTCAGTTGGGGTCTCAACTTACTGTTGAGAGTTAGAATGGTATCTAAGCTTGTAGTAATCACGTCCGATTACCTGACCTGCAGGGGGCCCCCAATAACTTGTGTTAGTCACTCTCAGTCAGATATCATTATGTAACATGGCATAAGTCATGTAAAAATGTGTAAAATTGTAGGAAATTTGCTTTAAAACTAAAACAATTTTTCTCCACCCCATAACAAGCGGGTAGAATTGCAGGAAATTAGTTGTAAAACTGGAAGAAAAAATATGTCTGCCCAATGGCAAAATGAGTATAATTGCATGAAATGTTTTATAAAATTGCTAAATGTTCTCTCAACCTCATGACAAAATGTGTAGAACTGCAGGAAATTAACTTTTTTTTAAAAAATGTATTTCTGCCGCCAAAAGAGGGCCCCAAATCTCGCTTAGGGCCCCCAAAAGGCTAGAGCCGGCTCTGCATACTGTAATGAAAAGCCCTACAAGGGTTCATAGAAGTGCTTTCAGAACCCTCTGTGCCTTGTGAGGTGATGGTGCTGATGCAAACATCTTATTTCAACATCTGTTCAGCAGCTTAATGACTAATGGCGAATTTTTACTGAGGATTTACCCCAGCCTTTTTGCCCAAAATGAAATTTTGGGCCAAAAGGCACACTCCGCTCCATCATTCATTGAATCAGATGGCTCATTAATTACAAAACCAACTAATATTGCCAAATACTTTAATGATTTTGTTCTTTGGCAAGATTAGCAAATTTAGCCATGACATGCCAGCAACAAACGCTGACACTACACATCCAAGTATATCTGACTAAATTCTGAAAGACAAGCATTGTAATTTTGAATTCCGTAAAGTGAGCGTGGAAGAGGTGAAAAAAATATTCTATATCAGCAATGACAAGCCACCCGGGTCTGACAACTTGGATGGAAAATTACTGAGGATAATATTGCAGGATATTGCCACTCCTATTTGCCACATCTTCAATTTAAGCCTACTAGAAAGTGTGTGCCATCAGACTTGGAGGGAAGCAAAAGTCATTCTCCTAAGAATAGTAAAGGGGGCTTTACTAGTCTCAAATAGCCAAACAATCAGCCTGTTACCAACCCTTAGTAAACTTTTGGAAAGAATTGTGTTTGACCAGATACAGTGCTATTTTAAAGTAAACAAATCGACAACAGACTTTCAGCACGCTTATAGGGAAGAAAATTCAACAAGCACAGTACTTACACAAATGACTGATGATTGGCTGAGAGAAATCGATAATAAAAAGTTTGTGGGTGCTGTTTTGTTAGACTTCAGTGCAGCTTTTGACATTATCATTCATAGTTTGCTGCTGGAAAAATGTATGTGTTATGGCTTTACACCCCCTGCTATATTGTGGATTAATAGTTACCTGTCTAACAGAACACAGAGGGTGTTCTTTAATGGAAGCCAATCCAACATAATCCAGGTATAATCAGGAATACCCCAGGGTAGCTGTCTAGGCCCCTTACTTTTGAGTAAAGCCAGTGTGTCTATGTATGTGAATTTCTCAACACTATACACGTCAGCTACAACAGTGACTGAAATTATTGCAACACTTAACAAAGAGCTGCAGTTAGTTTCAGAATGGGTGGCAAGAAATAAGTTAGTCCTAAATATTTCAAAAACTAAAAGCATTGTATTTCAAATCAAACTTTTTTTTGTCACATGCGCCGAATACAACAAGTGTAGACCTTAACATGAAATGCTTACTTACAAGCCCTTAACTCTTCTTGAACTGCAGAGTTGATTATTAAGAAAATATTTAGCAAATAAACTAAATGTAAAAAATAAAAAATTATAAAAAGTGACACAATAACATGACAATAATGAGGCTATATACAGGGGGTACTGGTATTGAGTCAGTATGCGAGGGTACAGGTTAGTTTAAGTATTTTGTACATGCAGGCAGGGGTGAAGAGACTATGCATAGATAATAAACATGTAAATAGTCCGGTGGCCATTTGATTATTTGTTCAGCAGTCTTATGGCTTGGGGGTAGAAGCTGTTAAGGAGCCGTTTGGTGTTAGACTTTGGCGCTCCGGTACCGCTTGCCGTGCGGTAGCGGAGAAAACAGTCTATGACTTGGGTGACTGGAGTCTCTGACAATTTTATGGGCTTTCCTCTGACACCGCCTATTATATAGGTCCTGGATGGCAGGAAGCTTGGCCCCAGTGATGTACTGGGCCGTATGCACTACCCCCTGTAGCGCCTTACGGTCAGATGCCGAGCAGTTGCCATACCAGGTGGTGATGTAACCGGTCAGGATGCTCTCGATGGTGCAGCTGTAGAACCTCAGTCTCCTGAGGGGGAAAAGGTTCTGTCATGCCCTCTTCACGACTGTCTTGGCGTGTTTGGACCATGATAGTTTGTTGGTGATGTGGACACCAACGAACTTGAAACTCTCGACCCGCTCCACTACAGCCCCGTCGATATTAATGGGGGCCTTTTCGGCCTGCCTTTTCCTGTAGTCCACGATCAGCTCCTTTGTCTTGCTCATATTGGGTGGGTGCACCTCAGCCATGCTCAAGGTCCTAAACGATATCTTAACCGCCATCGATAAGAAACAATACTGTGCAGCCGTATTCATTGACCTGGCCAAGGCTTTCAACTCTGTCAATCACCACATCCTCATCGGCAGACTCAATAGCCTTGGTTTCTCAAATGATTGCCTCGCCTGGTTCACCAACTACTTCTCTGATAGAGTTCTGTTTAAAGGTCTTACTCACATCGGCTGCGGAGAGTGTGATCACACAGTCGTCCGGAACAGCTGATGCTCTCATGCATGTTTCAGTATTACTTGCCTCAAAGCGAGCATAGAAGTAATTTAGCTTAGTCTGGTAGGCTCGTGTCACTGGGCAGCCCTCGGCTGTGCTTCCCTTTGTAGTCTGTAATAGCTTACAAGCCCTGCCACATCGACGAGTGCTGGAGCCGGTGTAGTACGATTCAATCTTAGTCCTTTATTGATGCTTTGCCTGTTTGATGGTTCGTCGGAGGGCGTAGTGGGATTTCATATAAGCTTCCGGGTTAGAGTCCCGCTCCTTGAAAGCAGCAGTTCTACCCTTTATCTCGGTGCGGATGTTGCCTGTAATCCATGGCTTCTGGTTGGGGTATGTACGTACAGTCACTGTGGGGACCACGTCATCGATGCACTTATTGATGAAGCCAGTGACTGATGTGGTGTAATCCTCAATGCCATCGGAAGAATCTCAGAACATATTCCAGTCTGCGCAGGCAAAACAGTGCTTCCTGCTTTAATTTTTGCTTGTAAGCAGGAATCAGTAGGATATAATTATGGTCAGATTTGCCAAATGGAGGGCGAGGGAGAGCTTTGTAATTGTCTCTAAGTGTGGAGTAAAGGTGATCCAGAGTCTGGTTGCACATTTAACATGGTTGCATGTTAAACACATTTAACTCTGGTTGCACATTTAACATGCTGGTAAAAATGAAGTAAAACGGATTTAAGTTTTCCTGCATTGAAGTCCACGGCCACTAGGAGTGCCACCTCTGGATGAGCGTTTTCTGTTTGCTTATGGCGAAATACAGCTCATTGAGTGCGGTCTTAGTGCCAGCATCGGTCTGTGGTGGTATGTAGACAGATACGACGAATACAGACGAAAACTCTCTAGGTAGATAGTGTGGTCTACAGCTTATCATGAGATACTCTACCTCAGGTGAGCAAAACCTTGAAACTTCCTTAGATATCGTGCACCAGCTGTTGTTTACAAATATACATAGACCACCCCTTGTCTAACCGGAGCCTGCTGTTCTAGTAGGATATACATGCTTTTAGTTCGTCCAATTTATTATCCAGCGATTGTACGTTCACCAAAAGTACCGATGGCGAAGGCAGATTAGCCACTCATCGCTTGATCCTCACAAGGCACCCTGATCTCCTTCCGCGAAATCTCTGTCTCTTTCTCCTGCAAATGACGGGGATGAGGGCCTGTTTGGGTGTCTGAAATAAATCCCTCTCGTCGGACTCATTAAATAAAAATTCTTTGTCCAGTTCAAGGTGAGTAATCGCTGTTCGGATGTCCAGAAGCTATTTTCGGTCATAAGAGACGGTAGCAGCAACATTATGTACAAAATAAGTTACAAACAATGCAAAAAAACTCACAAAAGGGGTAGGCAAGAGAATGGTCATGGACAGGCAAAAAGGTCAAAACCAGATCAGAGTCCAAGAGGTACAGAGTGGCAGACAGGCTCGTGGTCAAGGCAGGCGGAATGGTCAGGCAGGCAGGTACAGAGTCCAGAAACAGGCAAGGATCAAAACCAGGAGGACTAGAAAAAGGAAAATGCAAAAAGCAGGAGAACGGGAAAACTCTGGTTGACTTGGAAACATACAAGATGAACTGGCACAGAGACAGGAAACACAGGGATTGTTATGCTGGTGAATGAGGACCCAAAAGCGACTTAACAAAAACAGAGTCTTTATTCCAGTATTAAACAAAACGGTACTCCAGGATATATCTTAGATGACACCTGCTCACACGCAGCATCTGATGAAGGCAAAAACACGACAGGGCGGAACCTGGACACAGAACAGCAAACATCAAACAAGAATCCGACAAAGACAGAAGCAGAAAACAGAGGGAGAAAAAGGGACTCAAATCAGAGGGCAAAATAGGGGACAGGTGTGAAAGAGTAAATGAGGTCGTTAGGAGAAAGAGAAACAGCTGGGAGCAGGAACGGAACGATAGAGAGAGAGAGCGGGGGAGGGAGAGAGGGAGGAGGAGAGAGAGGAATAGAAAGAGGGAAAGAACCTAATAAGACCAGCAGAGGGAAGCACAGGGACAAGACATGAAGATCAAAGACAAAACATGACAGTACCCCCCCACTCACCAAGCGCCTCCTGGCGCACTCGAGGAGGAACCCTGGCGGCGACGAAGGAAATCATCAATCAACGAACGGTCCAGCACGTCCCGAGATGGAACCCAACTCCTCTCCTCAGGACCGAAACCCTCCCCATCCACTAAGTACTGTTGACCACGTCCCTGAGAACGCATGTCCATGATCCTCCGTTCCTTGTAAATAGGTGCGCCCTCGACAAGGACGGGAGGGGGGGAGGGAAGACGAACGGGGGCGCGAAGAAAAGTCTTGATACAAGAGACATGGAAGACAGGGTGGACGCGACGAAGATGTCGCGGAAGAAGCAGTCGCACAGCGACAGGATTAACGACCTGAGAGACACGAAACGGACCAATGAACCGCGGAATCAACTTGCGAGAAGCTGTCGTAAGGAAAAGGTTACGAGTGGAAAGCCACACTCTCTGACCGCGACAATACCTAGGACTCTTAATCCTACGTTTATTGGCAGCTCTCACAGTCCTCCCCGCAGACGAAGGCAGACCGGTACTAAAGTCTAAGGCGATCTGAGACCATGGTCGAGAAGGAATGGGAAGCGGTCTAAGACGACCGGCATGAGGAGAGTTACCTGACTTAGTCTGCGCGCAATCCGAACAAGCAGCCACGAAACGGCGCGTGTCCCGCTCCTGAGTAGGCCACCAAAACCGCTGGCGAATAGAAGCAAGCGTACCCCGAACACCGGGGTGACCAGCTAACTTGGCAGAATGAGCCCACTGAAGAACAGCCAGACGAGTAGAGACAGGAACGAACAGAAGGTTACTAGGACAAGCGCGCGGCGACGCAGTGTGAGTGAGTGCTTGCTCTACCTGTCTCTCAATTCCCCAGACATTCAACCCGACAACACGCCCTTCAGGGAGAATCCCCTCGGGTTCGGTAGAAACCACAGGAGAACTAAAGAGACGGGATAAAGCATCAGGCTTGGTGTTCTTATTTCCCGGACGATAGGAAATCTCGAACTCGAAACGAGCGAAAAACAATGCCCAACGAGCTTGACGTGCATTAAGTCGTTTGGCAGAACGAATGTACTCAAGGTTCTTATGGTCAGTCCAAACGACAAAAGGAACGGTCGCCCCCTCCAACCACTGTCGCCATTCGCCTAAGGCTAAACGGATGGCGAGCAGTTCACGGTTACCCACATCATAGTTGCGTTCCGATGGCGACAAGCGATGAGAAAAGTAAGCGCAAGGATGGACCTTATCGTCAGACTGGAAGCGCTGGGACAGAATGGCTCCCACGCCCACCTCTGAAGCGTCAACCTCGACAATGAATTGTCTTGTGACGTCAGGAGTAACAAGGATAGGGGCGGATGTAAAACGCTTCTTGAGGAGATCAAAAGCTCCCTGGGCGGAACCGGACCACTTAAAGCAAGACTTGACAGAAGTCAAAGCTGTGAGAGGGGCAGCCACTTGACCGAAATTACGAATGAAACGGCGATAGAAATTAGCGAAACCGAGAAAGCGCAGTAACTCGACACGTGACTTAGGAACGGGCCAATCGCTGACATCCTGGACCTTAGCGGGATCCATCTGAATGCCTTCAGCAGACAGATAATCATCGAGAGCCTTACGTTCGGGAGCCGACAGAGAGAATAATCTACCCCGAGGAGAAGTGGTCCCCGGAAGGAGATCAATACAACAATCATACGACCGGTGAGGAGGAAGAGAGTTGGCTCTGGACCGACTGAAGACCGTGCGTAGATCATGATGTTCCTCCGGCACTCCTGTCACATCACCAGGCTCCTCCTGAGTAGAGGGGACAGAAGAAACAGGAGGAATAGCAGACATTAAACACTTCCCATGACAAGAAACGTTCCAGGATAGGATAGAATTACTAGACCAATTAATAGAAGGATTATGACATACTAGCCAGGGATGACCCAAAACAACAGGTGTAACAGGTGAACAAAAAATCAAAAAAGAAATGGTCTCACTGTGGTTACCAGATACTGTGAGGGTTAAAGGTAGTGTCTCATATCTGATACTGGGGAGAGGACTACCATCTAAGGCGAACATGGGTGTGATCCTCCCTAACTCTCTGAGAGGAATGTCATGTTTCTGAGCCCATGCTTCGTCCATAAAACAACCCTCAGCCCCAGAGTCTATCAAGGCACTGCAGGAAGCAGCCGACCCGGTCCAGCGTAGATGGACCGACAAGGTAGTACAGGATCTTGATGGAAAGACCTGAGTAGTAGCGCTCACCAGTAGCCCTCCGCTTACTAATGATCTCTGACCTTTAACTGGACATGACATGACAAAATGTCCAGCAGAACCGCAATAGAAGCAAAGGCGGTTGGTGATTCTCCGTTCCCTCTCCTTAGTCGAGATGTGAACACCTCCCAGCTGCATGGGCTCAGTCTCTGAGCCGATGGAAGGAGATGGTCGAGATGCGGAGAATGGAAGCCCCGCTAACGCGAGCTCTCTTCCACGAGCTCGGTGACGAAGATCTACCCGTCGTTCTATGCGGATGGCGAGTGCAATCAACGAGTCCACGCTGGAAGGAACCTCCCGGGAGAGAATCTCATCCTTAACCTCAGCGTGGAGTCCCTCCAGAAAACGAGCGAGCAACGCCGGCTCGTTCCAGTCACTGGATGCAGCAAGAGTACGAAACTCTATAGAGTAATCCGTTATGGATCGATCACCTTGACATAGGGAAGCCAAACCCCTGGAAGCCTCCTTCCCAAAAACTGAACGATCAAAGACCCGTATCATCTCCTCCTTAAAGTTCTGATAAACGTCAGAACACTCAGCCCTTGCCTCCCAGATAGCTGTGCCCCACTCCCGAGCCCGCCCAGTAAGGAGTGATATGACGTAAGCGATCCGAGCTCTCTCTCCAAAGTATGTGTTGGGCTGGAGAGAGAACACAATATCACACTGGGTGAGAAAGGAGCGACACTCAGTGGGCTGTCCAGAGTAACATGGTGGATTATTAACCCTGGGTTCCGGAGACTCGGAAGACCAGGAAGTAGCTTGTGGTACGAGACGAAGACTCTGAAACTGTCCTGAGAGATCGGAAACCTGAGCGGCCAGGGTCTCAACGGCATGACGAGCAGCAGACAATTCCTGCTCGTGTCTGCCGAGCATTGCTCCCTGGAACTTGACGGTAGTGTAGAGAGAATCCGTAGTCGCTGGGTCCATTCTTGGTCGGATTCTTCTGTTATGCTGGTGAATGAGGACCCAAAAGCGACTTAACAAAAACAGAGTCTTTATTCCAGTATTAAACAAAACGGTACTCCAGGATATATCTTAGATGACACCTGCTCACACGCAGCATCTGATGAAGGCAAAAACACGACAGGGCGGAACCTGGACACAGAACAGCAAACATCAAACAAGAATCCGACAAAGACAGAAGCAGAAAACAGAGGGAGAAAAAGGGACTCAAATCAGAGGGCAAAATAGGGGACAGGTGTGAAAGAGTAAATGAGGTCGTTAGGAGAAAGAGAAACAGCTGGGAGCAGGAACGGAACGATAGAGAGAGAGAGCGGGGGAGGGAGAGAGGGAGGAGGAGAGAGAGGAATAGAAAGAGGGAAAGAACCTAATAAGACCAGCAGAGGGAAGCACAGGGACAAGACATGAAGATCAAAGACAAAACATGACAGGGATAAATACACTGGGGAAAATAAGTGACACCTGGAAGGGGTGGAGACAATAACAAGAACAGGTGAAATAGATCAGGGTGTGACAGACAACCATATATCACAGTCACAGAGAGTACATTTTTACTCATTAAAGTCATTAAAGTAGAGTCAGAGTGGGGGTGTCAAGTGCAAGTGCTGGTTATTCTTCTTCTTTTTGTATTCATTTTTTTTTGGGGGGGGGGGGTGTTGAGGTGAGGAGGAGGATTATTTAAGATACTGTTTGAAAAGGTAGGGTTTTGGAAGATGGGCAGGGACTCTGCTGTCCTAGCTTCCGGAGGAAGCTGGTTCCACCATTGGGATGACAGGACAGGGAAGAGCTTGGACTGGGGTGGGAGGGCCAAGATACCTGAGATGGCAGAACGGAGTGCTCAGGTTAAGGTGTAGGCTTTGAGCATTGCCTAAAGGTAGGGAGGGCAAGTTCCTCTTGCTGTTCCGTAGGTAAGTACCATGGCCCTTTTAGCGGATACGAGCTTTGACCAGAAGCCAGTGGAGTGTGCGGAGGAGCAGGGTGACATGAGAGAACTTGGGGAGGTTGAAAACCAGGTAGGGTTTGATGGCACAAGTTGGGAGCCTAGCCAAGAGCGGATTGCAGTAGTCCAGACGGGAGGGGACAAGTGCCTGGATTAGGACCTGCACCGCTTCCTGTGTGAGGTAGGGTCGTACTCTACGGATGTTTTAGAGCATGAACCTGCAGGAGCCGGTCACTGCTTTGATGTTTGCAGAGAACGACAGGGTGTTGTCCAGGGTCCCGCCAAGGTTCTTTGCACTCTGGGAGGGCGACACTGTGGAGTTGTCAACCGTGATGGAGAGTTCTTTGATCAGCTAGGCCTTACCCGGGAGGATAAGCCTTCTTGTCTAGGTTGTGCTTGAGGTGGTGGGCCACATCCAAGTTGAGATATCTGCCAGGCACGCAGAGAGCGTGTCGCCACCCGGGTGTCAGAAAGGGGGAAGGAGAAGAGTAGTTTAATGTCATCCGCATAGCAATGGTTGGAGAGACCATGTGAGGATATGAATGAGCCGAGTGACTTGGTGTATAAAGAGAAGAGGAGAGGGCCTAGAACCGAGCCCTAAGGGACACCAGTAGTGAGAGTACATAGTGCAGACACAGATTTTGTTTAATTAAAGCCTTACATAAATTACATACATTTTAATACATCATTTTGTATTCCTCCCATGCCTTTACTTGAACTGAAGTCTGTCTTCTTCTCAAAACTCTGCCTCCTAGTTTCTTCAAGTATTCTATAAAATGAGATAATTGTTGTGCTCCTTTTATACCCACATATTTTTCACAAATTTTTAGATTCTTGAGATTCCCTGTCTGACTACAGCAGATCAGATTACACTGCATGATTCAAAGAAGGAAGAGGGCCTTGGTCTAACATGCTTCACATTTGGAATCAGTCAATAGTTACTGTGCCATGCCATTATATTCTCTAATACCAACTTTGGTGAGTGAGAGAATAGCAGGCAGTCTTAAAATTGATTTGTATTCATGGCAGGTTTATTACCCTGATCCTGTGCCAGTCGTGTTATTGGCTCAATAGCCCCTACTGTGTGTTAATGAATTGGAAATTAAGTTTGTTGAGTGGAAATATGGATGTCTCGCCCTTAGATAAAAATTTATAAATATAGTTATTTCAGAAAAACTGTCAGACACCATACTACATTGTCTTTATGCTAGCGTACAAGATCCACTAAAGCATTTTACATTTACATTTAC
Source organism: Salvelinus fontinalis (assembly GCF_029448725.1). NCBI lineage: Eukaryota > Metazoa > Chordata > Actinopteri > Salmoniformes > Salmonidae > Salvelinus > Salvelinus fontinalis. The sequence goes on from NC_074667.1 coordinate 72,525,934, forward strand.
ATTTAAGTCATTTAGCAGACGCTCTTATCCAGAGCGACTTACAAATTGATTTTAAACAAGCAATGAAATATTGAAGCATGTGTGGTCACGTGTGGCTCAGTTGGTAGAGTATGGCACTTGCAACGGCAGGGTTGTTGGTTGTGGGTTTGACGGCAGGGTTGTGGGTTTGGTTGTGGGTTTGACGGCAGGGTTGTGGGTTTGGTTGTGGGTTTGACGGCAGGGTTGTGGGTTCGACGGCAGGGTTGTGGGTTTGGTTGTGGGTTTGACGGCAGGGTTGTGGGTTTGGTTGTGGGTTCGACGGCAGGGTTGTGGGTTCGACGGCAGGGTTGTGAGTTTGGTTGTGGGTTTGACGGCAGGGTTGTGGGTTCGACGGCAGGGTTGTGGGTTCGGCGGCAGGGTTGTGGGTTTGGTTGTGGGTTCGACGGCAGGGTTGTGGGTTTGGTTGTGGGTTTGACGGCAGGGTTGTGGGTTCGACGGCAGGGTTGTGGGTTTGGTTGTGGGTTCGACGGCAGGGTTGTGGGTTTGGTTGTGGGTTTGACGGCAGGGTTGTTGGTTGTGGGTTCGACGGCAGGGTTGTGGGTTGTGGGTTCGACGGCAGGGTTGTTGGTTGTGGGTTCGACGGCAGGGTTGTGGGTTTGGTTGTGGGTTCGACGGCAGGGTTGTGGGTTTGGTTGTGGGTTCGACGGCAGGGTTGTGGGTTTGGTTGTGGGTTCGACGGCAGGGTTGTGGGTTTGGTTGTGGGTTCGACGGCAGGGTTGTGGGTTTGGTTATGGGTTCGACGGCAGGGTTATGGGTTCGATATCCGTGGGGAAAACTCACGACTGTAAGCTGCTCTGGATAAAAATGACGTAGATGTATGGCTAGAGGCCTCACTTTAACATTACATTTTTGTCATATTTTTCCTCTTAATTTTCTTTATAAAGCCCATGTCGATTATAAGACAAGATGAAATGCAAGCTTACCTACTGTATCAAATCCTCATGTACTCATTAGCAATTATTTCCTTGTTAACCCAGCCAATGGGGGGTGAGTTGGCACTGTAAAGCAAATCACAGAGTAGAAAAGCACCCAATAGCCTGGCCCCAGACCTGTTTGTGCTTATGCCAACTCTCATAACTCCTCACATCCATCCATTTAGACTTTTAAATTAATAATTTATACCCATTGATTATTGAATAATATCTTATAAATGCCTCATGAGCTTAGTTTAACTGTCAAACTCAAAATATACTATTGTTTTACTCCAATGTTTGTAAACAAAGTAAATGTAAACAAACACTGTATATCCTTAAAACATGGTTAAAATAATATTTTGACGCTATTTAAATGCTCCGAATTTAAGACATTTGACCTTTTCTCTCATCTCTAACGATCAGAAAGCCTGAACGAACAGGCTGAATGTGCGTGGAGCTTATATTCATAAGCTTGCCTTGACTGACATCTCTTTGAAACACACTTGTGGTCGTTGCCAGGTAACAAGGTAAACAATGGACCACATGTCATTCTGAGCCTAAATAGTATGCCTCAAACCATTTTCCCCGCAAAAATGTTCTCATGGTCAACAGAGCTGATCATGGACTGTTGGATATCAGACAAACAGCAGCAATAACAACTGCATTTCTATTGGTTTGTAACTAATTACAGAATACAGTTCACTTCTTCACAATAATTAGTAAAGCTTGAGTCCCTTAGAAGCTTAGACATAAAGGAATGTATATGAAAACAGCATACAATAAATGTACTGGAAATGTATTGGTGCCTCTGAATTAGCATTATAAATGGCAATATGTTCAGAATGATATGTATTGATCAGACATTTATTTGATTATTTACCATAGGCCACCATAGCTGAAATATTGATCAACATGATCACTCATGAAAAATAATGGTGAGACATCATTTGACATAAAAGTTCTCAGAGCCATAAGCCTGCCACCAGCGTTACGCACATAATGACACTCACCTGCACTCCATCACCTCCTTGATTACCTGTCCTTTATATGTCCCTCCCTTTGGTTTCTTCCCCAGTCGTCATTGTTGCTGTTTCATGTCGGTGCGCTGTTTGTGTTTCTTGTTTTGTTCATTTATTAATTAAATGTATTCACTCCCTGAATTTGCTTCCTGATTCTCAGCGTACATCGTTACAAAGCCTAATATAGGCACCCGGCACCCTACAATGTGCAGGATCCATTGATTCATACAATTTGTAACACTCATTTCCTGTCCGAATGTTTGAAAAAATCTATACAAAGTATGATGTCATATCACGTAAAAGTTTATTATTTAGGCTTTAGGGAATGCAACCAACTACAGTATAGAGATGGATGAGAGGGGGACCCATGTACCCCACTTCAATCAAGCAGGCTTCAGTCACACACTTGGCTTCAGTCACCCACAAGATTGAACGGGAGACAAATCCAGCTATTGCCTCCTTGTCAGGCCTCTCAGACAGGGGTCCTGGGATGGCCAGCTCCCACAGCTTCCCCGCATACAGTCCTTTGCTAGCTCAAGGCTGACCTCGTTGAAGAGGAGATCCAGGAGCAGTCCCTTTTCAATGTTTTTGAAAAAGGAAATGTTTGGTAAATGGGCAGTGAATGTATGATGCTATCAATTCCTTGATGTCGTGGTCTACTCATTCTACTATGTGTTTTATGGTGTTTTTGAAGTATTCCATTTGAAATATGCAATATTTGGTTGTGCACTTTATTGTGAAACTTTTCAATGTTTGTAATTGGAATTTTTCTGTGCCCGAAATGTAGATTTGAAATGAATAAATATGACTTACAGTATGTTAGGTCTGTCTTCATAGGCTTCACACCAAATCCCCCTTCTTTGCCTTGGGGGAGCTGTTTTTTGTATTGCAGCATTCCTGTTTTGGTGGGTTGCCTGGGAAGCTGTAAAGACAGTACATTTTCTAAAATGTCTATTATTACAGCTTGATGATAGTGGAAAGACAAAAGGAGATGGAAGATGAAATAATACAACTTTACACAATGATTTTCAGGGGTAACGTATCATGACAGACTCATCAAACTCTGATACTAACATAATGGTCTACGCTTGCAAAATCTACTGACGATGATGGTACACCATCTGTCTTCAGGATGAGCTTCCTGGCAAGACCCATCGAATGTACTTCCCAATTGATAAAGCAACTTCACTCGAAATGTGCACTGCACATGTCTGACATGATCGGAATTTGCAGCCTGTCCACCCGAGCCACTGCTGTCAGATGTCTTAATTCTTCGGAAAATAGTGTAAGGTTAATTGTACACTAAGGCATCCAGTCACAACACAGTGTGCTTTTGCCGGCATGCAATAAGTAGCTTGCTAGCAAACAGTCACACCACAGATGAAAGGTTACCAGTATATTTGGTCGTACGTTCTGCTTAAGCTAGCAACTAGTAGCTAGTTTACGGTTTGTAAACAAAGCCAAAGCAAGGCGTAGGCGCACATGTGATGACGGTTTTAAAGCGGGACAGATTTAAATGAGTTAAGATGATAAGATACACACTACCGTTGATGTATTTCCAGCTTTGGTAAAGCCTGCCTCCTGAATCCAAGAGTTTGAAACAGAGGGAGGGGACCAGTAACTTTATGATGAAACTTTATCAATGTACTAGCTACAGTCATTTTTCATACTTGGGTATGAATTCTTTGAACTGATTTTATCCGAATATGACCTAATTTGATGAAAAACATGATTTTCACTGTTCGGGATGTTTAAACTATAATTTTGATATCATGAATATTCAGTCTTTGCAGCCAAAGCTATGTCTATGAATTTGAGAGTGATAACATTTCTCTAGCCACATCCCTCAGCTTTTTACCCCAAAAAGTTTAAACTGCTGATTGGCCCTTCAAGTACCTCTAGTACTTTTCTGGAAGAGATCTTGACTTCCCAGATCAAAGTCCGTATCTGAAAAACAGAAAGAGGGTGGTTTAAAAGTGATGATTGCACTAAAGATTAATTTCCATTGCCAGATTCCTTTGACTGAGCATTGTCAGTTCAATACAAAATCAATAGAATGATCTGCTGCGGCTATTACTGTAGCTGTCAATCTTCAGTGATTTGAAGTTTCACACACAAGCCACAATTTACAGTGACAACATTGTGGCTATATAGCTGCAATATTTTGTCATTCAAACACACTTGGTTGAAATAAATTAAAGCCACATTTACCGGGACCAGACTGTAAAGCGATATTGTTCATGAATCAAAACCTGCTCACCTGTTCTGGGACATTTGCTCCTGAGTGGATGAAAGCATGTTGGTTGGCACACAGCCAATTAATTGTTGGCCTTTGAACCCGGTCCTCTCACTGTAGTCAGACTGGCAGAAGATGAAGACATTATTAAAGTTTTAGGCTTTGTGTTGCATTTGTGGAGATAGTATGACATCTTTTGTAGGCCTATTCAAACTTTACAACCTTCCCACCGTAGCCACTCTCAAGGTCTTGCAGAGAAATGTTTGCCATTCATCGCCACAAAAACGTTCTCACTGCTAAAGGAAGCTTACAGACAGTGATACAGGAGACTTAGTCAGAAGGTTTTGAGAGATGTAGTTTCATGATTTGATTAGCATTCCTTGGGATATTAATGGACTGCAAACATTGCTTTGATTTCTTAAGTGTAGTTTTTGTCCGCTCATGTTTTCTTATGAGCGCTGTATCCAACATCATTACCGTTTGACTTGGAAAAGGAGATACAGGGGATACAGGGGAAAAGTTGGTTATTTGTTTGTATCGGTTTAAGCTCAATATGGTGAAATCCATTAGAAGAGAAGCACTTCTGTCAAAAACTCTTAAATATTTTTTTCTGAGGATAAAATGCTTCCAGAGCAGAGAAAAAATTGGCAAATATTGCCACTTTATTCCAAACCACGGTGCATTGGTAAACAAAAGAATGTAGGTCACATGGTGCAGGTGAAGCAGTTACAGTAGGCTTGGATGTCCACTGGGTAACGATCATAGCTATTACCATTTCAAAGTGAAGGACTCTTGTCTGGAATAGTCAGTTGGCACTGTCTCTTCATCATTGTGATTGTACAGCAGAGAAACTCAGTAATGCATGCAGATGTACAGTGCCAGTCAAAAGTTTGGACACACCTACTCATTCAAAGGTTTTTCTTTATCTTAACTATTATCTACATCGTAGAAATAACACATATAGAATCATGTAGTAATGAAAAAAGTGTTAAACAAATCAAAATATATTTTATATTTGAGATTCTTTAAAGTAGCCACCGTTTGCCTTGATGACAGTTTTGCACACTCTTGGCATTCTCTCAACCAGCTTCATGAGTTAGTCACCTGGAATGCATTTCAATTAACAGGTATGACTTGTTAAAAGTAAATTTCTTAACTTTTAAGAATCTCAAATATAACATTCATTTTGATTTGTATAACACTTTTTTGGTTACTACATGATTCCACATGTGTTATTTCATAGTGTTGATGTCTTCACTATTATTCTACAATGTAGAAAATAGTCAAAATAAAGAAAAACCCTTGAATGTGTAGGTGTGTCTAAACTTTTGACTGCTACTGTATAAGGACTGCCAATCAAGGACCAAGGGCATGGCGATGCCAGATGAAAGGGGACAACATTTTTCTCTCCTCACTGCAGCAACATGTGTGGACCTCGCAAAGAAAATACATTTTTCAAGCACACCCAGTCATTCTGTTCAATAAGGAAAGGCTTTTGGGGGGGGAAGTACTGAATAACATAATAAAGTGTGAAAGTCAATCAGCAATTCAACCTTGGAAATGTCTGTGATGTTGACACATCTACAGTAGATGGATATACTGTGTGTAGTCTGATAAATCTCAGGGATTTCAATCCAATAAGAAGAGGATTTACAGAGGTTGGCACCTTGCTCTGCTTATCAGATTTCTTATTATCAAGTGAAGCATCTTTTCTTTCTCCCTCATAATTATGTAAAGATACTTAATTTCTAGGATAACTGTAATGCGATGCTACTGGCGGCAGAGAAGTCAGATGCAGGAGAGCGGAAATTGATTTACAACGGCTGTGTTTAATAACCATAAACCACCGTAAACAGAATAGTAATAATAAATGGGTCAAACAAAACCCGGTAAAAACCAGCATAACGTGCACAAGCACTACAACAAACAATTACAGACAAGGACATGGGGGGGGGGGACAGAGTTAAATACACAACATGTAATTGATGGAATTGGAACCAGGTGTGATGGAAGACAAGACAAAACCAATGGAAAATGAAAAGTGGATCGGCAATGGTTAGAAAGTCGGTGACTTCGACCGCCGAATGCCGCCCGAACAAGGACCAACTTCGGCGGAAGTCGTGACAGTACCCCCCCCCCCCCCCCCCCCCCCCCCCGACGCGCGTCAACACCGGCCGTGGGGACGACCCGGAGGGCGAGGCGCAGAGCCAACCCGGATGAAGACGGTGGAACTCCTGCAGCATTGAAGGGTCCAACACGTCCTCGACCGGAACCCAGCACCTCTCCTCCGGGCCGTACCTCTCCCACTCCAGGAGATACTGAAGGCCCCTCGCCCGATGCCTCGAATCCAGTATGGAGCGAACAGAGTACGCCGGGGCCCCCTCGATGTCCAGAGGGGGCGGAGGAACCTCCCACACCTCAGACTCCTGGAGCGGATCAGCCACCACCGGCCTGAGGACACATGGAACGAAGGTTTAATACGGTAATAGGGTGGAAGCTGTAACCTATAACAAACCTCGTTCACTCTCCTCAGGACTTTAAATGGCGCCACAAACCGCAGACCCAGCTTCCGGTAGGGCAGGCGGAGGGGCAGGTTTTGGATCGAGAGCCAGACCCGGTCCCCCGGTGTTCGCACCGGGGTCTCATGCGGTGGTGATCTGCATTCCTCTTTTGGCGCGTCACGGCCTGCTGAAGGTGGACACGGACGGCTTCCCATGTCTCCTCCGCGCGCCTGAACCAGTCGTCCACCGCAGGAACATCGGTCTGACTCTGATGCCAAGGCGCCAGAACTGGCTGATACCCCAGTACACACTGGAAGGGAGAGAGGCTAGTGGAGCAGTGGCAGAGCGAGTTCTGTGTCATCTCGGCCCAGGGCACGAACACCGCCCACTCCCCCGGCCGGTCCTGGCAATAGGACCGCAGAAACCTACCCACACCCTGGTTCACTCTCTCCACCTGCCCATTACTCTCGGGGTGAAACCCTGAAGTAAGGCTGATCGAGACCCCCAGACGTCCCATGAACGCCTTCCAGACCCTAGACGTGAACTGGGGACCCCAATCCGACACTATATCCTCAGGCACCCCGTAGTGCCGGAAGACATGTGTAAACAAGGCCTCCGCAGTCTGTAGGACCATAGGGAGACCGGGCAGAGGGAGGAGACGACAGGACTTAGAGAAACTATCCACAACGACCAGGATCGCGGTGTTACCCTGTGAGAGTGGAAGATCAGTCAGAAAATCCACCGACAGATGCGACCAAGGCCGCTGTGGAATGGGTAAGGGGTGTAGCTTACCTCTGGGCATGTGCCTAGGAGCCTTACCCTGGGCGCACACCGAGCAGGATGAAACATAAACCCTCACGTCCTTAGCCACCAGTACCTCCCGCTCATGCAGCGCACTGTCCGACCGATCCCAGGATGACCAGAGGAGGGTGACATGTTGGCCCAATAGATCAACCGGTCACGAACAGCAGATGGGACGTACAGACGCCCAGCGGGACACTGGACGGGAGTGGGCTCTGCACTTAACGCCTGCTCTATGTCCGTGTAGGAGGCGGGGAGTATGGGAGTGGGATCAATGGGGCGCTCCTCTGTGTCATACAGCCGGGACAATGCGTCTGCCTTAGCGTTCTGCAAGCCTGGTCTGTAGGAAAGGGTATACACAAAACGGGTGAAAAACATGGCCCACCTTGCCTGGCGAGGGTTCAGTCTCTTCGCTGCCCGGATGTACCCCAGATTGCGTTGGTCAGTCCAGATGAGAGAAGGGTGTCTAGCCCCCTCAAGCCAATGTCTCCACGCCTTCAAGGCCTTGACTACAGACAACAGCTCCCGGTCCCCCACGTCATAGTTTCGCTCCGCCGGGCTGAGCTTCTTCGAGAAGAAGGAACAGGGGCGGAGCTTCGGTGGCGTACCCGAGTGCTAAGAGAGCACCGTTCCTATCCCAGCCTCGGACGCATCCACCTCCACTATGAACGCCAAAGAGGGATCCGGATGGGCGAGCACGGGTGCCGAGGTAAACAGAGCCCTCAGCTGACTAAAAGCCCTGTTCGCCTCAGCCGACCACCGCAAACGCACTGGCCCTCCCTTCAGCAGTGAGGTAAAAGGAGCCGCTACCTGACCAAAACCTCGGATAAACCTCCCTAAGAACCGCTGCACCTCCTTTACCGTGGTGGGAGTCGGCCAATTACGCACGGCTGAAATGCGGTCACTCTCTATCTCCACCCCTGAGGTGGATATGCGATGCACTAGGAAGGAATACGGTTTGCTGGAAAAACAAGCATTTCTCAGCCTTTGACGTACAGGTCATGCTCCAACAGGCAACCAAGCACCCTGCGCACCAGGGACACATGCTTGGCACGTGTAGCGGAGTATATCAGAATGTCATCAATATACACCACTGCACCCTGCCCGTGCAGGTCCCTGAAAATCTCGTCTACCAAGGCTTGGAAGACTGATGGCGCATTCATCAACACGTACGGCATGACGAGGTACTCATAGTGCCCTGAGGTGGTACTGAAAGCCGTCTTCCACTCGTCTCCCTCTCGGATACGCACCAGGTTGTAAGCGCTCCTGAGATCTAGTTTGGTGAAGAAGTGCGCCCCGTGCATTGACTCAATTGCTGTGGCTATGAGTGGTAGCGGGTAACTATAACTCACAGTGATCTGATTCAGACCCCGATAGTCAATACACGGGCGCAGACCTCCCTCCTTCTTCTTCACAAAAAAGAAACCAGAGGAGACAGGTGAAGTGGAGGACCGAATGAACCCCTGACGCAGGGATTCGGAGTCATATGTTTCCATAGCCTCCGTCTCCGCCTGTGAGCGAGGATACACGTGACTCCTGGGAAGTGCAGCGTCTACCAGGAGATTTATCGCGCAATCGCCACGTCGATTGGGGTGGTAATTGAGTCGCCTTCTTTTTAGAGAAGGCGAGATTCAAATCGGCATATTCAGGGGGAATGCGCACAGTGGAGAACTGGTCTGGACTTTCCACCGTAGTAGCACCAACGGAAACCCCTAAAGACCTCCCCGAGCACTCCCGCGACCACCCCGTGAGAGCCCTCTGTGGCCAAGAAACAGTGGGGTCATGACTAACTAACCAGGGTAGGCCTAACACCACGGGAAACGCAGGAGAGTCAATAAGGAAGAGATTAATTCTCTCCCTGTGGCCCCCCTGCGTCACCATGCCCAGAGGAGCAGTGCCCTCCCTGATCAAACCTGACCCTAATGGTCGACTACCTAAGGTGTGAACGGGGAAGGGCACAGCCACGGGAACAATAGGTATCCCTAAACTATGGGTGAACGACCTATCTATAAAGTTCCCAGCAACGCCTGAATCGACGAGCGCCTTATGCTGGGAATGCAGGGAAAACTGGGAAAGTGACATAGACAAACATATGAGCAACAGAGGGCTCTGCGTGAGGATGGTGCCGGCTCACCTGGGGTGAGGAACCAACCCGGCACCGAGGAACCAACCCGGCACCGACCGGCAGTGTGACCTCTGCGGCCACAGATGGTGCACGAGCTGAAACCCCCTCCGGTCTCCCTGCGCACCGCCCCTCCCAGCTCCATAGGTATCGGAGAGGGGGTGCGAGGGGATAGAACCACGAGACCCCGATCTAAACATCCGCGGGTTGCCAGCAGGTTGTCCAGTCGGATGGACAGGTCCACCAGCTGGTCAAATGTGAGGGTTGTGCCGGCCAACTCCCGACGGACGTCCTCGCGCAGACTGCAGTGGTAATGGTCAATCAGGGCCCTGTCGTTCCATCCCGTGCCGGCAGCCAGGGTCCTAAACTCCAGGATGAACTCCCGGGCGCTCCTTGTCTCCTGCCTCAGATGGAAGAGGCGCTCACCGGCGGGTGAACTCCTCAAACTGGTCCAACGCCGCATCTCCCTCTCTCCACACGGCGTTGGCCCACTCCAGGTCTTTCCCGGTGAGGCACGAGACGAGGGCGGACATCCTCTTACGGCCCGATGGAGCCGGGTGTACGGTGGCCAGGTATAGGTCCAGTTGGAGAAGGAATCCCTGGAAGTTCGCAGCCTTCCCATCGTATTCCTGGGGCAGAGAGAGACGAATCCCACTGGGACCAGGATGAAGAGGGGCGCTCAGTGGAGACCCCGGTTGTGCTGGTGGAGGCGCTGGAAGAACTCCCTGTCTCTCCCAGCGGTCCATTGTCTGGACAACGCGGTCCATGGCGATGCCAAGATGGTGGAGCATTGCTGCATGCTCCTGGAAGCGCCCCTCCACCCCTATACCCGGGGTACCTGCTCCTGCTGACTCCATAGTATGGGTCCGTAATTCTGTAATGCGATGCTACTGGCGGCAGAGAAGTCAGATGCAGGAGAGCGGAAACTGATTTACAACGGTTGTGTTTAATAACCATAAACCACACCAGAACAAATAACACACCTACATACAACAAACAATCTGTGACAAGGACATGAGGGGAAACAGAGGGTTAAATACACAACATGTAATGAATGGGATTGGAACCAGGTGTGTAGGAAGACAAGACAAAACCAATGGAAAATGAAAAGTGGATCGGCAATGGCTAGAAGGTTGGTGACTTCAACCGCCAAACGCCGCCCGAACAAGAAGAGGGACCAACTTCGGCGGAAGTCGTGACAATAAGCGCATGTATTTAAGTATTCACTGTCAAATAAATACATCATCTAGATCTCATTTGCACAGTAATTGAAATTGTAAAAAGAAAAATCCATCAAGATGGTATATTAATATTGGGTGTTACATAAAGCTGGTTAAATAATCAAAACCCTTACTTTCCTCAGATAATCTACATACTAGTTAACTTGAACTCATACTATTCTACCTGCTTATCAATACCATATCTGACACATTACATTTGTTTGTGAAGTCTAATTAGACTCGTCTATATCTTAGCCCCAGCAAATAGATGAGCATTATCTTGACTGGTTGCCAGCATCCATGTGTCTTGGTGCCATAGATATAATCTGGAGGACTTTGGTGTGCAAATGAGTTTGAGGTCTGACGTCCATATCCATCTGGTGTGAATGGCACTAAACATCCCTTATCTTCCTCCCCTGTAGTTAGAACATGAGAACCATGTCGACATAGAATCCACCCTCACAGCCCTCATTCATAGCTAAGACCATGAGTTTTACCGGTGTCAGTGGCTAACATGATTTCACCAACACAGCTTCATGATGAACCAAGACTAACACAGCTTCATGACAACCAGGACTAACACAGCTTCATGACAACCCAGGACTAACACAGCTTCATGACAACCCAGGACTAACACAGCTTCATGACAACCCAGGACTAACACAGCTTCATGACAACCAGGACTAACACAGCTTCATGACAACCAGGACTAACACAGCTTCATGACAACCCAGGACTAACACAGCTTCATGACAACCCAGGACTAACACAGCTTCATGACAACCCAGGACTAACACAGCTTCATGACAACCCAGGACTAACACAGCTTCATGACAACCGAGGTCTGAAATTATTGACACCCTTGATAAAGAAGAGCAAAAATAACTGTGTAAAAGAAATCATACAAATACTGAGCTATAGTGCATGCAAATGTTTTATACAACAACTATATACAATGCATTTGGAAAGTATTCAGACCCTTTCTCTTTTTCCACATTTTGTTACGTTACAACCTTATTCTAAAATTGATTACATTTAAAAAAAATCCTCATCTACACACAATACCCCATAATTGTAATGAATACTCAGGGAGAAAAAGGTGTAGATTCACGCGCAGAGCACAGCAGGTGTTTGTTTCGCCTTCGCAGAAGGCAGGAATCGTGGTCACAGGCGGGCAATCATCATACACAGGTAGGCAAACAGGCAGGTGAATCAAAACTAGGACTGAAGGCTTTAACTGGTTTTCACAAACGAACTCGGAAAAGGCTAGGTAGAGTCAAAACGAACAATACCTCACAAAGGCACAAACAGAATGAACTGAACGAAATAAGGAGCTGATGAGACCAGGTGAGTAACTAACACAGGTAAAATGAAAGACAGGGCTACGTTCAAGAACACAAAGATACAGGGCTATGTTGAAGAACACAACGAAACAGAACACAAGGTTGACTAAGAAAATAAATACAGAACCTTACAATAATGACAAAGAGAAAACAGTTGTTTTCATTTTTGAAAAAAAAAAAACTAAAGCATATTTACATAAGTATTCAGAACATTTGTTATGAGACTCGAAATTAAGCTCATGTGCATCCCATTTCCATTGATCATCCTTGAGATGTTTCTAGAACTTGATTCTAGTCCACCTGTGGTAAATTCAATTGATTGGACATGACTGGGAAAGGCACACACCTGTTTATATAAGGTCCCAAAGTTTACAATGCATGTCAAAGCAAAAACCAAGTCATGAGGTCAAAGGAATTGTCCATAGAGCTCCGAGAGAGGATTGTGTCGAAGCACAGAACCACCAAGACTCTTCATAGAGCTGGCTTCCCGGCCAAACTGAGCAATCGGGGAGTAGGGCCTTGGTCAGTGAGGTGACCAAGAACCCGATGGTCACTCTGACAGAGGTCCAGCTCCTCTGTGGAGATGGGAGAACCTTCCAGAAGGACAACCATCCCTGCAGCACTCCACCAATCAGGCCTTTAAAGTAGAGGGGCCAGATGGAAGCCACTCCTCAGTGAAAGGCTCATGACAACCAGGACTAACACAGCTTCATGACAACCCAGGACTAACACAGCTTCATGACAACCAGGACTAACACAGCTTCATGACAACCAGGACTAACACAGCTTCATGACAACCCAGGACTAACACAGCTTCATGACAACCCAGGACTAACACAGCTTCATGACAACCCAGGACTAACACAGCTTCATGACAACCCAGGACTAACACAGCTTCATGACAACCGAGGTCTGAAATTATTGACACCCTTGATAAAGAAGAGCAAAAATAACTGTGTAAAAGAAATCATACAAATACTGAGCTATAGTGCATGCAAATGTTTTATACAACAACTATATACAATGCATTTGGAAAGTATTCAGACCCTTTCTCTTTTTCCACATTTTGTTACGTTACAACCTTATTCTAAAATTGATTACATTTAAAAAAAATCCTCATCTACACACAATACCCCATAATTGTAATGAATACTCAGGGAGAAAAAGGTGTAGATTCACGCGCAGAGCACAGCAGGTGTTTGTTTCGCCTTCGCAGAAGGCAGGAATCGTGGTCACAGGCGGGCAATCATCATACACAGGTAGGCAAACAGGCAGGTGAATCAAAACTAGGACTGAAGGCTTTAACTGGTTTTCACAAACGAACTCGGAAAAGGCTAGGTAGAGTCAAAACGAACAATACCTCACAAAGGCACAAACAGAATGAACTGAACGAAATAAGGAGCTGATGAGACCAGGTGAGTAACTAACACAGGTAAAATGAAAGACAGGGCTACGTTCAAGAACACAAAGATACAGGGCTATGTTGAAGAACACAACGAAACAGAACACAAGGTTGACTAAGAAAATAAATACAGAACCTTACAATAATGACAAAGAGAAAACAGTTGTTTTCATTTTTGAAAAAAAAAAAACTAAAGCATATTTACATAAGTATTCAGAACATTTGTTATGAGACTCGAAATTAAGCTCATGTGCATCCCATTTCCATTGATCATCCTTGAGATGTTTCTAGAACTTGATTCTAGTCCACCTGTGGTAAATTCAATTGATTGGACATGACTGGGAAAGGCACACACCTGTTTATATAAGGTCCCAAAGTTTACAATGCATGTCAAAGCAAAAACCAAGTCATGAGGTCAAAGGAATTGTCCATAGAGCTCCGAGAGAGGATTGTGTCGAAGCACAGAACCACCAAGACTCTTCATAGAGCTGGCTTCCCGGCCAAACTGAGCAATCGGGGAGTAGGGCCTTGGTCAGTGAGGTGACCAAGAACCCGATGGTCACTCTGACAGAGGTCCAGCTCCTCTGTGGAGATGGGAGAACCTTCCAGAAGGACAACCATCCCTGCAGCACTCCACCAATCAGGCCTTTAAAGTAGAGGGGCCAGATGGAAGCCACTCCTCAGTGAAAGGCTCATGACAACCCACTTGGAATTTACCAAAAGGCATCTAAAGACTCTCAGACCATGAGAAACAAGATTCTCTGGTCTGATGAAACCAAGATTGAACTCTTTGGCCTGAATGCCAAGTGTCACATCTGGAGGAAACGTGGCACCATCCCAACGGTGAAGCATGGTGGTGGCAGCATCATGCTGTGGGGATGTTTTTCAGTGGGTTCAGACTGGGTTCACCTTCCAACAGGACAACGACCCTAAGCACACAGCCAAGACAACGCAGGAGTGGCTTCGGGGCAAGTCTCTGAATGTCCTTGAGTGGCCCAGCCAGAGCCCGGACTTGAACCCGATCTAACATCTCTGGAGAGACCTAAAAATAGCTGTGCAGTGACGCTCCCCATCCTACCTAGAAATAGAAATCAAGGTGGCTTAGCAGTTCAGACGTCTTTTTCCGTATTGTCGTGTCGTGTCCTGTATATATATATATTTACACCTTTTCTTCACATATCTTTAATTTATTTTATTATCCAAGAACTCAACTACAAAAGCTTTCCTGCAAAAGCTTTCCTGCAACCCGCTTCACCAATTACAATAAGTATTATTTACCTCAATCTGAAAATCCATCGTGGAAGATAGCCAGGGGCTAATTCAGAAGCTAGCCTGAAAGCTAACCAGAAGCTACTCCGATAGCTAGCCAGAAGCTAATCTGTAGCTGCCCCGAAATTAGCCGGTTTGCTGGCTAGCGTTGGTGTTTCAGCTGCCCACGTTTTGCGGTCATCAGCTATTCCTTTAGCTCGATAATCTACCGGCACTTTTGTGCAACGCGACTCGGACCGGAGCATTCCGGGACTTTTTTTCTCTCAGTTTCCCCGGATTCCAACCGCAGGCTCTGGACACTTGCACCTTGATTTCGCAGCTAGCTAGCTGCATACCGTGTGACTATTGGCTTACGTCGACCCCGGAGCAAACTCAAATCATGCTGGAGCTAGCCAGCTGAGGAGTTCCATCACCATCCGGACCCGTTTCTTTTGTTGCTGCTGCAGATACGGAACCCCACCGGGCCTTCACGACTGACTGCCGACGTTATCTGCCCGAGGGATTTATCCAACCGGCACCTCCGTCCCGACGTTACCTGAACGCTCATCTGAGGCCCGCTAATCGTTAGCTGTCTTATCGGCTGCTATCTGAACAAAACCCCACTACACGGAACCTACCGACGGAAACGCACGAGGTATCTACAAACAGACCTCCATCCTATGCTGCTACCGATAGCCATATACCCGGCCAGCTGTCTGGATCGCCACGACCCCAACCAACCTCTACTCACTGGACCCTTATTGATCACTCGATTAAGCATGCCTCTCCTTAATGTAAATATGCCTTGTCCATTGCTGTTCTGGTTAGTGTTTATTGGCTTATTTCACTGTAGAGATTCTAGCCCTGCTCTCTATACCATATCCAACCTCTCAGTTCCACCACCCACATATGCGATGACATCACCTGGTTTCAATGATGTTTCTAGAGACAAGATCTCTCTCATCATCACTCAATACCTAGGTTTACCTCCACTGTATTCACATCCTACCATACCTTTGTCTGTACATTATTCCTTTAAACTATTTTATCGCCCCCAGAAACTTCCTTTTACTCTCTGCTCTAGTAGCTCTAGGCGACCAATTCTCATAGCTTTTAGCCGTACCCTTATCGTACTTCTCCTCTGTTCCTCTGGTGATGTAGAGGTGAATCCAGGCCCTGCAGTACCTGGCTCCACTCCTATTCCCCAGGCGCTCTCTTTTGATGACTTCTGTAACCGTAATAGCCTTGGCTTCATGCATGTTAACTTTAGAAGCCTCCTCCCTAAGTTTGTTTTGTTCACTGCTTTAGCACACTCTACCAACCCGGATGTTTTAGCCGTGTCTGAATCCTGGCTTAGAAAGACCACCAAAAATTCAGACATTTTTATCCCCAATTACATTATTTTCAGACAAGATAGAACGGCCAAAGGGGGCGGTGTTGCAATCTACTGCAAAGACTGCCTGCAGAGTTCTGTTATACTATCCAGGTCTGTTCCCAAACAATTTGAACTTCTACTTTTAAAAATCCACCTCTCTAAAAACAAGTCTCTCACCGTTGCCGCCTGCTATAGACCACCCTCTGCCCCCAGCTGTGCTCTGGACACTATATGTGAACTGATTGCCCCCCATCTATCTTCAGAGCTCGTGCTGCTAGGCGACCTAAATTTGAACATGCTCAACACCCCAGCCACCCTACAATCTAAGCTTGATGCCCTCAATCTCACACAAATTATCAATGAACCTACCAGGTACCACCCCAATTCCGTAAACACGGGTACCCTCATAGATATCATCCTAACAAACTTGCCCTCCAAATACACCTCTGCTGTTTTCAACCAAGATCTCAGCGATCACTGCCTCATTGCCTGCATCCGTAATGGGTCAGCGGTCAAACGACCTCCACTCATCACTGTCAAACGCTCCCTGAAACACTTCAGCGAGCAGGCCTTCCTAATCGACCTGGCCGGGGTATCCTGGAAGGATATTGATCTCATCCCGTCAGTAGAGGATGCCTGGTCATTTTTTTAAAATGCCTTCCTCACCATCTTGAATAAGCATGCCCCATTCAAGAAATTTAGAACCAGGAACAGATATAGCCCTTGGTTCTCTCCTGACCTGACTGCCCTTAACCAACAGAAAAACATCCTATGGCGTTCTGCATTAGCATCGAACAGCCCCCGTGATATGCAACTTTTCAGGGAAGCCAGAAACCAATATACACAGGCAGTTAGAACAGCCAAGGCTAGCTTTTTCAAGCAGAAATTTGCTTCCTGCAACACAAATTCAAAAAAGTTCTGGGACACCGTAAAGTCCATGGAGAATAAGAACACCTCCTCCCAGCTTCCAACCGCTCTGAAGATAGGAAACACTGTCACCACCGACAAATCCACTATAATTGAGAATTTCAATAAGCATTTTTCTACGGCTGGCCATGCTTTCCACCTGGCTACCCCTACCCCGGACAACAGCACTGCCCTCCCCTCTGCTACTCGCCCAAGCCTTCCCCATTTCTCTTTCTCCCAAATACAGTCAGCTGATGTTCTTAATGAGCTGCAAAATCTGGACCCTTACAAATCAGCCGGGCTAGATAATCTGGACCCTTTCTTTCTAAAACTATCTGCTGAAATTGTTGCCACCCCTATTACTAGCCTCTTCAACCTCTCTTTCGTGTCGTCTGAGATCCCCAAAGATTGGAAAGCAGCTGCGGTTATCCCCCTCTTCAAAGGGGGGGACACCCTTGACCCTAACTGCTACAGACCTATATCTATCCTACCCTGCCTTTCTAAGGTCTTCGAAAGCCAAGTCAACAAACAGATTACCGACCATTTCGAATCACACCACACCTTCTCCGCTATGCAATCTGGTTTCAGAGCTGGTCATGGGTGCACCTCAGCCACGCTCAAGGTCATAAACGATATCGTAACCGCCATCGATAGGAAACAATACTGTGCAGCCGTATTCATTGACCTGGCCAAGGCTTTTGACTCTGTCAATCACCACATCCTCATTGGCAGACTCGACAGCCTTGGTTTCTCTAATGATTGCCTCGCCTGGTTCACCAACTACTTCTCTGATAGAGTTCAGTGTGTCAAATCGGAGGGTCTGTTGTCCGGGCCTCTGGCAGTCTCTATGGGGGTGCCACAGGGTTCAATTCTTGGACCGACTCTCTTCTCTGTTTACATCAATGATGTCGCTCTTGCTGCTGGTGATTCTCTGATCCACCTCTACGCAGACGACACTATTCTGTATACTTCTGGCCCTTCTTTTGACACTGTGTTAACAACCCTCCAGGCGAGCTTCAATGCCATACAACTCTCCTTCCGTGGCCTCCAACTGCTCTTAAATACAAGTAAAACCAAATGCATGCTCTTCAACCGATCGCTGCCTGCTCCTGCCCGCCTGTCCAACATCACTACTTTGGACGGCTCTGACTTAGAATATGTGGACAACTACAAATACCTAGGTGTCTGGTTAGACTGTAAACTCTCCTTCCAGACCCACATCAAACATCTCCAATCCAAAGTCAAATCTAGAATTGGCTTCCTATTCTGCAACAAAGCATCCTTTACTCATGCTGCCAAACATACCCTTGTAAAACTGACCATCCTACCAATCCTCGACTTCGGTGATGTCATTTACAAAATAGCCTCCAAAACCCTACTCAATAAATTGGATGCAGTCTATCACAGTGCCATCCGTTTTGTCACCAAAGCCCCATATACTACCCACCACTGCGACCTGTACACTCTCGTTGGCTGGCCCTCGCTTCATACTCGTCGCCAAACCCACTGGTTCCAGGTCATCTACAAGACCCTGCTAGGTAAAGTCCCCCCTTATCTCAGCTCGCTGGTCACCATAGCAGCACCTACCTGTAGCACGCGCTCCAGCAGGTATATCTCTCTAGTCACCCCCAAAACCAATTCTTCCTTTGGACGCCTCTCCTTCCAGTTCTCTGCTGCCAATGACTGGAACGAACTACAAAAATCTCTGAAACTGGAAACACCTATCTCCCTCACTAGCTTTAAGCACCAGCTGTCAGAGCAGCTCATAGATTACTGCACCTGTACATAACCCATCTACAATTTAGCCCAAACAACTACCTCTTTACCTACTGTATTTATTTATTAATTTATTTTGCTCCTTTGCACCCCATTATTTCTGTCTCTACTTTGCACTTTCTTCCAATGCAAACCAACCATTCCAGTGTTTTTTTTAGTTTTTATTTTACTTGCTGTGTTGTACTCACTTCGCCTCCATGGCCTTTTTATATTTTTATTTATTTATACATATATCTGTTTGCCTTCACCTCCCTTATCTCACCTCACTTGCTCACATTGTATATAGACTTATTTTTTTTCACTGTATTATTGACTATATGTTTGTTTTTACTCCATGTGTAACTATGTGTTGTTGTATGTGTCGAACTGCTTTGCTTTATCTTGGCCAGGTCGCAATTGTAAATGAGAACGTGTTCTCAATTTGCCTACCTGGTTTAATAAAGGTTAAATAAATAAATAAATAAATAAAATACCTGACAGAGCTTGATAGGATCTGCAGAGACGAATGGAAGAAACTCCCCAAATATAGGTGTGCCAAGCTTGTAGCATCATACCCAATTGAGAGCATCCTGTCGGGCTGTATCACCATCTGGTACGGCAACTGCACCTCCCACAACCGCAAGGCTCTCCAGAGGGTGGTGCGTTCTGCACAACGCATCACCGGGGGTAAACTACCTGTCCTCCAGGACACCTAGAGAACCTGATGTCACAGGAAGGCCAAAAAGATAATCAAGGACAACAACCACCCGAGCCACTGCCTGTTCAACAAACTATCATCCAGAAGGCGAGGTCAGTACAGGTGCATCAAGGCAGGGACCAAAAGACTGAATAACAGCTTCTATCTCAAGGCCATCAGACTGTTAAACAGCCGTTACTGACACAGAGAGGCTGCTGCCTACATACAGACTCAAAATCATTGGCCACTTTAATAAATGGATCACTAGTCTCTTAAATAATGCCACTTTAATTAATGTTTACATATATTGCATTACTCATCTCATATGTATATACTGTTTTCTATACCATCTATTGCATCTTGCCTATGACGCTCGGTCTTCGCTCATCCATATATTTATATGTATTTAAAGACTCTCAGACTATGAGAAATAAGATTCTCTGGTCTGATGAAACCAAGATTGAACTCTTTGTTCTGAATGCCAAGTGTAACATCAGGAAGATAACCTGGAGCCATCCATACAGTGAAGCATGGTGGTGGCAGAAACATGCTGTTGGAATGTATTTCAGTGGCAGGGACTAGGAGACTAGTCAGCATCTAGGGAAAGATGAATGGAGCAAGAGAGATCATAGAGATCCTTGATGGAAACCTGCTCCAGAGCGCTCAGGACCTCAGACTGAGGCAAAGGTTCACCTTCCAACAGGACAACAACCCTAAGCACACAGCCAAGCCAACGCAGGAGTGGCTTCGGGACAACTCTCTGAATGTCCTTGAATGGCCCAGCCAGAGCCCGGACTTGAACACGATCAAACATCTCTGGAGAGACCTGAAAATAGCTGTGCAGTGACGCTCCCCATCCAACCTGACAGAGCTTGAGAGGATCTGCAGAGAAGAATGTGAGAAACTCTCCAAATATAAGTGTGCCAAGCCTGTAGCGTTATACCCAAAAATACTTTAGTCTGCCATCGCTGCCAAAGGTGCTTCAACAAAGTGCTGATTAAAGGGTCTAAATACTTACATAAATGTCATATTTCCATTATTATTTTTTTTATACATTTGCTAAAATTTCTAGAAACCGAGTCTCGAGTGGCGCAGTGGTCTAAGGCACTGCATCGCAGTGTTTGAGACTTCACTACAGACTTGGGTTCGATCGATCCCCGGTTGTGTCACAACCGGCCGTGATCGGGAATCCCATAGGGCAGCACACAATTGGCCCAGTATCGTCCGGGTTAGGGGCGGGGTTTGTCTGGGGGGGCTTTACTTGGCTCATCGCGCTCTAGAGACTCCTTATGGCGTGCGCCTGCAGGCTGACTTCGGGTGTCAGTTGAACAGTGTTTCCTCTGACACATTGGTGCAGCTGGCTTCCGGATTAAGCAGGCGGGTGTTATGTAGCGCGGTTTGGCGGGTCATGGTTTCAGAAGACGCGTGACTTGACCTTCGCCTCTCCTGAGGCCATTGGGGAGTTGCAGCGATGAGACAAGATCATAATTGAATTTGGGAGAAAGAGAGGGTAAAATACAACATATAAAGTAATAATCTGAAAACCTGTTTTTGCTTTATCATTATGGGATATTGTATGTAGATTGATGAGGAGAAAAAACAATTTAATAAATTTTAGTATGAGTCTGTAAGGTAACAAAATGTGTAAAAAATCAAGGGGTCTGAATACTTTCCGAATGCACTGTACAATTGCTCAGAAAAATAGATTTTGCTTAACAAGTAATGTATTTTTTCTCAAAAAGATAGGTGTCAAAATTATTGACACCCCTGTTTTCAATATCTTTCAATATCTCAACTTGCGATGACAATGGCACTGAGCCTTTTTCTAAAATGTTTCATGAGTTGGACAGCAGAAATTAACCCTATAACTACTGTAAAATATGGTGGTGGATCTTTGATGTTATGAGACTATTTTGCTTCCACTTGTCCTGGGGCCCTTGTTAAGGTCAACGGCATCATGAACTTTACCCAGTACCAGGATATTTCAGCCAAAAACATTGTTGCCTCTGCCAGGAGGCTAAGTAGATATTAGATATCAGTAGATATTCCAGCAAGGCAATAACCTTAAGCACACGTCAAAATCCACAAAGAGATGGTTAATTGGCCACAAAATCTACATTTTGCAATGGCCATCTCAGTCTCCAGACTTGAAACCCATTGAAAAGCTGTGGTCTGAATTGAAGAGGCCAGTCCATAAGCACAGACAAAGGATATCAAGGATCTGGAAGGATTCTGTTTGGAGGAATGGTGTAATCACACAAGTACCACTCTCACACTCTCTCTCTCAGCTTCTGAAGGTAACCACACCAACATGACCTATGCATGTAAGTGTGTTGTTAGTGCAGGGAAAAGCGAAGGCAACTTCATATTCTTGTGGAGATGCGGCTCGCATCAAAGGAGAGCGGCCGGACAGCAAGATAAATAGAGGTTAGAGTACTGTATGGTGAGCAGAGTGCAGGGGGAAGGGAGGCCCTGGAAGGCGAGGAAGGGAATGAGGAGGACACAGTTCACAAAGTCCTCCAACAAAGTGAGAACAAGAGCAAGAGGAGGAGTGGGATGGAGTGAGATCGTCGGAGAGGCATCCACGAAGCATGCAGAGAGAGAAGAAAGGTTGAGGCTCCCTGAGGAGATAAGACAGCCGAGAATCTCCAGGAAGAAAAACAAACAGTCATCATGGAAAGTGGAAGATGGGAGTGAAAGATTCTTCGTATTGAAATGCATGTGTTGCTTATGACAGATTTATAGTGAATTCATAATAACATATACAGTATTGTCCTTTTAGCAGACACTTTTATCCAAAGCGACTTACAGCCAGTAGTGCATACATTTTTTATTTATGGATTGTCCTGGGATTCAAACCCACTAACCTGGCATTGCAAGCAAAATGCTTTACCAACTAAGCTACAGAGGAACAATAACAAATATTATAAACATGACTTCCTTGTTATTGCTCATAGCTGTGTAAACACTGCAGCTTGATGAGCTACCTGCCTGCCTCACAGCACAGTTAAATGATTATTGCTTTTGGCACCTCATACTGTGTGGGTTATTCAGAGTAGCTTGCAAACAGACATCACAGGTGTACACTAATGAATGACCAGGAAGAGGCAGCAGCAGTCATTCAAAGAAATGTGGAAGTATCCAAGAAAGACTACCGCTGGTTAGCTTTAATTTGCTACAGTAACTTCTCTTTCTTTTTGTGATTTGGTCATTGATTGTTTAATAAATACAGTAATAAATACAGTTCCATTATGGTGTGAATTTCATCCGAGGAAGTATACAATTACAATTTTGTCATTTAGCAGACGCTGTTATCCAGAGTGACTTACAGTAGTAGTGAGATTGTGTGGTATGATTCATACCACATGACAAGAAGAGGTACGGTTTCTCCCTCCCTAGTATCGTCTTGTCACCCCAAAATTAGCTATATTATCTCAGAAAATATTTTAATTAAAACTAAAATGAGCACACAGGGGAAGTCTACAGAATCAAGCTGATTCATGTCAGGGTAATGAATTGCATGTGATAATGGATATTCTCAATTATAGAAGTCTTCCCTGACAAATTCACCCAAAGCCTCAAAGGAGAAAAACTTTTATCTAATAGTGTTGATGAAAATGGAGCTGCTATGTTTCTAGTTACTTTGATGTGCACCTTTTCCCTCAGACTATCAGAGTCCAAATGTGTTTTATCAGTTTCCACACGAACACACTTACACATGCACACACACACGGAGCCAATGTGAGTGTGACAAGCAGGCAACCCAACTCTGTCTCCTCTCGCGACCTAGTTCTACTGCTCCTCATCATTATCCGCAACACTCCAGTTATGCACAGACCTCAAGGAGTGTTTGAGACACAAGACAGCCAGGAAGTATCCTGAGAGAGGAATAAACACAATGAAAATGGTCTAAATCCTCCTTCATAGATTTCCCACTTGTCTCAAGCTTGATGACACATTACCGACAAAACCAATAACAGAATTACCAGATATTTTCTATTTCTAGAAGTATTGCCCACACGCTTTTTTTGAGAAAGCAGTTCGTTCAGTGGGGTTTTACATGTTTCATTCATCAGACCAGCATTACCATAACATGCTCAGTAGAGTTTTACATGTTTCATTCATCAGACCAGCATTACCATAACATGCTCAGTAGAGTTTTACATGTTTCATTCATCAGACCAGCATTACCATAACATGCTCAGTAGGGTTTTACATGTTTCATTCATCAGACCAGCATTACCATAACATGCTCAGTAGGGTTTTACATGTTTCATTCATCAGACCAGCATTACCATAACATGCTCAGTAGGGTTTTACATGTTTCATTCATCAGACCAGCATTACCATAACATGCTCAGTAGAGTTTTACATGTTTCATTCATCAGACCAGCATTACCATAACATGCTCAGTAGGGTTTTACATGTTTCATTCATCAGACCAGCATTACCATAACATGCTCAGTAGGGTTTTACATGTTTCATTCATCAGACCAGCATTACCATAACATGCTCAGTAGGGTTTTACATGTTTCATTCATCAGACCAGCATTACCATAACATGCTCAGTAGGGTTTTACATTTTCATTCATCAGACCAGCATTACCATAACATGCTCAGTAGAGTTTTACATGTTTCATTCATCAGACCAGCATTACCATAACATGCTCAGTAGAGTTTTACATGTTTCATTCATCAGACCAGCATTACCATAACATGCTCAGTAGAGTTTTACATGTTTCATTCATCAGACCAGCATTACCATAACATGCTCAGTAGAGTTTTACATGTTTCATTCATCAGACCAGCATTACCATAACATGCTCAGTAGGGTTTTACATGTTTCATTCATCAGACCAGCATTACCATAACATGCTCAGTAGGGTTTTACATGTTTCATTCATCAGACCAGCATTACCATAACATGCTCAGTAGGGTTTTACATGTTTCATTCATCAGACCAGCATTACCATAACATGCTCAGTAGAGTTTTACATGTTTCATTCATCAGACCAGCATTACCATAACATGCTCAGTAGAGTTTTACATGTTTCATTCATCAGACCAGCATTACCATAACATGCTCAGTAGAGTTCTACATGTTTCATTCATCAGACCAGCATTACCATAACATGCTCAGTAGGGTTTTACATTTTCATTCATCAGACCAGCATTACCATAACATGCTCAGTAGAGTTTTACATGTTTCATTCATCAGACCAGCATTACCATAACATGCTCAGTAGGGTTTTACATTTTCACTCATCAGACCAGCATTACCATAACATGCTCTGTGATCTAAAGAAAATAGTCTGCATTCAAGAAGAGTGATGGATGACATTCTTATCAATGAACAGGAAATGTTTGGGAGCTGAAATGCCCTTTATTTAGCTGCTTGGGCTGTGGAAGGGTTATCCTAAACAGTTTGCAAAAGAGAGACGAGTGCTTTGTCCAAAGTGTATTCAATGGGTTGTAGGTCAGTGGCTGCATGTAGCCAGGGGACAAGAAAAGGTACAAACGCGTGATTACATTTAGATGATATTTTCATGAACACTGAACAAGGATAACTTCTTACATCTTTCTCTCTCTCAAGTTGTAGCTCCAGAATAACATGAAGGTACTGCGTTTACAGTAGACTTTATTTGTAAAAGCTTTTATGAAGCCCAAGAGGCAAGTTGATACTCGCAAGAGCAGTGTGCAGGTCTTTATTTTTATTTTAAGACTTTTGTTTAAAACGCCACACAGAACCTAACTAATTATATCTCTGAGTTAGAAGTAGGAATGTTGGATAATGTAGATCAGGCCTCTCCAACCCTGTTCCTGGAGCACTACCCTCCTGTATGTGTACTCTCCAACCCTGTTCCTGGAGCACTACCCTCCTGTATGTGTACTCTCCAACCCTGTTCCTGGAGTACCACCCTCCTGTATGTGTACTCTCCAACCCTGTTCCTGGAGCACTACCCTCCTGTATGTGTACTCTCCAACCCTGTTCCTGGAGCACTACCCTCCTGTATGTGTACTCTCCAACCCTGTTCCTGGAGCACTACCCTCCTGTATGTGTACTCTCCAACCCTGTTCCTGGAGCACTACCCTCCTGTATGTGTACTCTCCAACCCTGTTCCTGGACCACTACCCTCCTGTATGTGTACTCTCCAAACTTGTTCCTGGAGAGCTACCCTTCTGTATGTGTACTCTCCAACCCTGTTCCTGGAGCACTACCCTCCTGTATGTGTACTCTCCAACCCTGTTCCTGGAGCACTACCCTCCTGTATGTGTACTCTCCAACCCTGTTCCTGGACCACTACCCTCCTGTATGTGTACTCTCCAAACTTGTTCCTGGAGCACTACCCTTCTGTATGTGTACTCTCCAACCCTGTTCCTGGAGCACTACCCTCCTGTATGTGTACTCTCCAACCCTGTTCCTGGAGCACTACCCTCCTGTTGCTTTACTCTCCAACCCTAATCTAGCGCACCTGATTCTAATAATTAGCTGGTTGATAACCTGAATCAGGTTAGTTACAACTACAGGAGGGTAGCTCTCCAGGAACAGGGAGGGTAGCTCTTGATATAGATAATAGCTAAACAGGGCTCATAGGAAGGCTCACTCAAACATACTGCCACCTTTATGTATCTGTTTGCTTGTATGGATATACAGTGCATACGGAAACTGTTCAGACCCCTTGACTTTTTCCGCATTTTGTTACGTTATAGTCTTATTCTAAAATGTATTAAATCATTTTTTCCCCTCATCAGTCTGCACACAATAACCCATAATGCCGAAGCAAAAACATTTTTTTTTTAACTTTAGCAAGTAAAGAACTTAGATATCACATCACATAAGTATTCAGACCCTTTACTCAGTACTTTGTTGAAGCCCCTTTGGAAGCAATTACAGCCTCGAGTCAAATAAAATAAAATAAAATAAAATGGTACTAGTCACATACATATGGTTAGCAGAAGTTAATGCGAGTGTAGCGAAATGCTTGTGCTTTTAGTTCCGACAATGCAGGAATATCTAACAAGTATTCGAACAATTCCACAACTACCTAAAACACACAAATCTAAGTAAAGGGATGGAATAAGAATATGTACATATAAATATATGGATGAGCGAAGACCGAGCATCATAGGCAAGATGCAATAGATGGTATAGAAAACAGTATATACATATGAGATGAGTAATGCAATATATGTAAACATTAATTAAAGTGGCATTATTTAAGAGACTAGTGATCCATTTATTAAAGTGGCCAATGATTTTGAGTCTGTATGTAGGCAGCAGCCTCTCTGTGTCAGTAACGGCTGTTTAACAGTCTGATGGCCTTGAGATAGAAGCTGTTATTCAGTCTTTTGGTCCCTGCCTTGATGCACCTGTACTGACCTCGCCTTCTGGATGATAGTTTGTTGAACAGGCAGTGGCTCGGGTGGTTGTTGTCCTTGATTATCTTTTTGGCCTTCCTGTGACATCAGGTGCTCTAGGTGTCCTGGAGGGCAGGTAGTTTACCCCCGGTGATGCGTTGTGCAGAACACACC
The DNA here is from genome assembly GCF_029448725.1 of Salvelinus fontinalis. Classification (NCBI taxonomy): domain Eukaryota; kingdom Metazoa; phylum Chordata; class Actinopteri; order Salmoniformes; family Salmonidae; genus Salvelinus; species Salvelinus fontinalis. The sequence goes on from NC_074667.1 coordinate 72,553,045, forward strand.
ACCCTCTGGAGAGCCTTGCGGTTGTGGGAGGTGCAGTTGCCGTACCAGATGGTGATACAGCCCGACAGGATGCTCTCAATTGGGTATGACGCTACAAGCTTGGCACACCTATATTTGGGGAGTTTCTTCCATTCTTCTCTGCAGATCATCTCAAGCTCTGTCAGGTTAGATGGGGAGCGTCACTGCACAGCTATTTTTAGGTCTCTCCAGAGATGTTAGATCGGGTTCAAGTCCGGGCTCTGGCTGGGCCACTCAAGGACATTCAGAGACTTGCCCCGAAGCCACTCCTGCGTTGTCTTGGCTGTGTGCTTAGGGTCGTTGTCCTGTTGGAAGGTGAACCCAGTCTGAACCCGCTGAAAAACATCCCCACAGCATGATGCTGCCACCACCATGCTTCACCGTAGGGATGGTGCCACGTTTCCTCCAGATGTGACACTTGGCATTCAGGCCAAAGAGTTCAATCTTGGTTTCATCAGACCAGAGAACCTTGTTTCTCATGGTCTGAGAGTCTTTAGATGCCTTTTGGTAAATTCCAAGCGGGCTGACATGAGCCTTTTACTGAGGAGTGGCTTCCATCTGGTTGTCCTCCTGGAAGGTTCTCCCACCTCCACAGAAGAACTTTGGAGCTCTGTCAGAGTTACTATCGGGTTCTTGGTCACCTCCCTGAACAATGCCCTTCTCTCCCGATTGCTCAGTTTGGCAGGGCGGCCAGCTACACGAAGAGTCTTGGTGGTTCCAAACTTCTTCCATTTAAGATTGATGAAGGCCACTGTGTTCTTGGGGATCTTTAATGCTGCAGAAATGTGTTGGTACCCTTCCCCAGATCTGTGCCTCAACACAATCTTGTTTTGGAGCTCTATTGACAATTCCTTCAACCTCATGGCTTGGTTTTTGCTCTGACATGCACTGTCAAATGTGGGACCTTACATAGACATGTGTGTGTGCCTTTGCAAATAATGCCCAATCAATTGAATTCATCACAAATTGGAGAAATAGCTCAAGGATGATCAATGGAAACAGGATGCACCTTAGCTCAATTTCAAGTCTCATAGCAAAGGGTCTGAATACTTATGTAAATAAGATATTTCTGTTTGTTTTTTTATACATTTTCAAAAATGTCTAAAAATCTTTTAGAATAAGGCTGTAACGTAACAAAATGTGGAACAAGTCAAGCGGTCTGAAAACTTTCTGAAGGCACTGTAGATGTGTATGTATATAATTAATTAAAAAGTCTAAATGGATGGATGGATGGAGCTACTGCAGATTGCCCCTTAAAACCTCTTAAGGATCTGACCTTTTAAAAAAAAAATTGGCCTAAAATGACATACCCAAATCCCGATCCCGTAGAGGTTAAGTGATAGCCTGGTCCCAGATCTGTTTGTGCAGAGGTATTATAGTTGTTCATAATGTTTCTTAAGGTGATAGCCTGGTCCCAGATCTGTTTGTACAGAGGTATTATAGTTGTTCATAATGTTTCTTAAGTGTTAGCCTGGTCCCAGATCTGTTTGTGCAGAGGTATTATAAATGTTCATAATGTTTCTTAAGTGATAGCCTGGTCCCAGATCTGTTTGTGCAGAGGTATTATAGTTGTTCATATTGTTTCTTAAGGTGATAGCCTGATCCCAGATCTATTTGTGAAGAGTTATTATTAGTTGTTCATAATGTTTTGAACACTCACTGTATTACATGTTCCCATCTCTCGATATGTGGTATTTCATGGAATAATAATGGACTTGGTAACCATATAATTTGACTCAATATCTTTACACCTGATTCTCCTGGGCTATTATTATACTAGCTCATTTATAAACCTCTGTCAGTTCCATTGCCTTGTTCTGGATTCTAGGAATTTAATTTCCAATCTAATTAGAATGAAACATGACCGAGTGCTTTCATATTCTTGGATGAAGGATACAAACTTCATCAAGCCCCTTTCCTCTCTGGTGAGGTAATATTTGACATGCATTAAACGCTGTTTAATAATCTGCACTCTTCTCAAACAATAGCATGGTATTCTTTCACTGTAATAGCTACTGTAAATTTGACAGTACAGTTAGATTAACAAGAATTTAAGCTTTCTGCCAATATCATATATGTCTATGTCCTGGGAATTGTTATTGTTACTTACAATCTCATGATAATAACATTAGCCTACGTTAGCTCAACTGTCCCGTGGGGGGGAAGGGGGGCGATCCCGTAGAGGTTAAGTGTTAGCCTGGTCCCAGATCTGTTTGTGCAGAGGTATTATAGTTGTTCATAATGTTTTTTAAGTGATAGCCTGGTCCCAGATCTGTTCGTGCAGAGGTATTATAGTTGTTCATAATGTTTTTTAAGTGATAGCCTGGTCCCAGATCTGTTCGTGCAGAGGTATTATAGTTGTTCATAATGTTTCTTAAGTGATAGCCTGGTCCCAGATCTGTTTGTGCAGAGGTATTATAGATGTTCATATTGTATCTTTAAGAGCAATCTCTTTTTTTCCGCAGATGTATTCCACATCCCTATTCTCCAGTAGATGTGTCAGCTGTGAAGCATACTGTTCAGACGTTCTAATCTCTATGGGGTTTGCCATTGTGGATGGTTGTAGTTATAAATCTATTTGCAAGAAAAATGGCAATCACCACAGAAGCTACAATCCGAGCCAGTTGTGAAACATATAAAGGACCAACAGGCAATCCACTAGAGCAACTGGATGTTTGGCTCAATCTGTCTGAATGGGGATAATGAGAAAGCCAGGTGTCAACAGAGCATTTCACAAGCAGTCACAGCCTGCTTCTCAGACCACACTGCCCTGGACATTGCTGCTCTTGATTGGTTAGTAAGTTAAATGCAGTTTACACATCCCCTCGATGTCGAGCCTTGACAGAGCTTTGAGATCGAATGTTTGTGAACTAGGCATACAGTTCTTCAATGATTTTGTTTTGCTTCTCTGGAATTAAATACTATGGAAATAATATAATTTCTTGCCTCCCTCAATTCAATATCAACAAACGTCTTGTTAAAGTACCTCCTTCCTACTTCCGCCATATGAATTGATCTGTCTGAACGGGCTGTTTATGCCGCTAAGAATGGTGGTTTTCTGACAGGAATAATTCTGCAAATCCTTTCACAGAAAGCCTTGATGTGTGGAATGGGAGAGATGCTTTGAAAGGCCTCACCATTTGAGGCACTGGATCGATACTGCAGCCTTTTCAACTCAGAATATAGTGTGCAGGCTTTGACAAACACCGGCTGAGGAATATCCTGTCATGTCGTGTCCTGTGGGATATCTCTACTCGGTCAAAAAAGCAAATTCATCCTCAGAATATAGATTAGTTATGGCCTGAGATAAAGATTATCAGGGGAAAGCCTCTACACCACTGAACTGATATACTGTAGAACACTTAGGCACAGCACAATCTTGAAACCGTTGGAACACAGTGTATTATAGCACTCGCTTACGATTACAAGTAACTAAGTGATAGCCTGCTATACGATATTAGATTTAAGCAATAAGGCACGAGGGGATGTGGTATATGGCCAATATAGCACGGCTACAGGTTGTTCTTATGTGCGACGCATCGCGGAGTACCCGGACAACGCCCTTAGCTATGATATATTGCCCATTTACTGTACCATAAACCCCCCGAGATGCCTTATTGCTATTATAAACTGGTCACCAACGTAATCAGAGCAGTAAAAATAAATGTTTTGTCATACCTGTGGTATACGGTCTGATATACCACGGCTGTCAGCCAATCAGCATTTAAGTCTCGAACCACCCAGTTTACAACTACCCAATGCATAATTTACTTCTGATTGCACAAGCCTGCAGTATAGAACCATTTATTTTCTGTCCTCACTGATCTTACGTAGTAGAGGTAGGCATCATGGTGTCACGCCCTGACCGTAGAGAGCTTTTTAATTCTCTATTTTGGTTTGGTCAGGGTGTGATTTGGGTGGGCATTCTATGTTCATTTTCTATGTTTTGTATTTCTTTGTGTTTGGCCGGGTGTGGTTCTCAATCAGAGCCAGCTGTCTATCGTTGTCTATGATTGAGAATCATACTTAGGCAGCTTTTTCCCACTTGTGTTTTGTGGGTAGTTGTTTTCTGTTTAGTGTTTTCTACCCGACAGGACTGTTTCGGTTTCGGTTATTCACTTTATTATTTTTGTTTAGTGTTAAGTTTAAATAAAAAGTCATGAACACTTACAACGCTGCGCTTTGGTCCGATTCCTCTTCATCCGACGACAACACCCGTGACAGAACTACCCACCACAAGCGGACCAAGCAGAGTGGTATGGAGGAGCAGAGGGTTCAGGACTCCTGGACATAGGAGGAGATATTGGGCGGACAGGAACCCTGGAGACAGGCTGGGGAATATCGCCACGCAAAAGAAGAACTGGGGCAGCTAAAGCTGAGAGGCGGCGATATGAGGCATGGCAGCGCAGCAGGCATGGGGTGCACACGGGGAGATTGGCGGAGTCAGGCGATAGACCTGATCCAACTCCCCGTGCTTACCGGAAGCAGCGTGGTACTGGTCAGGCACCGTGTTATGCAGTAAAGCGCACAGTGTCTCCAGTGCGCGCTCATAGCCCGGAGCGCTATATGCCAGCCCCCCGCAAGTGTTCTGCGAGAGTGGGCATCCAGCCAGGGCGGATTGTGCCAGCTCAGCGCACTTGGTCTCCGGTGCGCCGTTTTGGCCCAGGGTATCCTGCGCCGGCTCTGCGTACTGTGTCTCCGGGGCGCTGGGACGGTTCAGTTCGTCCTATGCCTGCGCTCGCCCGTGCCGGGCTAAAGTGGGCATTGAGCCAAATGGAGAGGTGCGAGTGGTACGCACCAGAGGTCCAGTTCTCCCCCACAGCCCGGTTCATCCGGTGCCTCCTCTACGCACCAGGCCTCCTGTAGGTCTCTCCAGCCTAGTGTTTTGCACCTGACAGGACTGTTTCGGTTTCGGTTATTCACTTTGTTATTTTTGTTTAGTGTTCAGTTTAAATAAAAAGTCATGAACACTTACCACGCTGCGCTTTGGTCCAATTCCTCTTCATCTAACGACAACACCCGTGACACATGTAGACAAGTGGCTAGCTCTTCACCAAGACAAGATGGAAACGATTAAGGGTTAAATTGGGAATTTGGAGATGGAGAGCCCTATCTGGTGGGTTAAGGCCAAGGGTTGAGCAAAAAGGTTAGGTTTATGGCTCGGGTAATGGTTACCGCTGTAAGTCTTGGTGAAGAGCTAGCCACTTGTCTCTCCTCTCTTTCTAAAATTATCTGCCGAAATTGTTGCAACCCCTATTACTAGCCTGTTCAACCTCTTTTGTATCGTCTGAGATTCCCATAGAAAAGCTGCCGCGGTCTTCCCCCTCTTCAAAGCGGGAGACACTCTAGACCCAAACTGCTACAGACCTATATCTATCGTACCCTGCCTTTCTAAGGTCTTTGAAAGCCAAGTTAACAAACAGATGACCGACCCTTTTCGAATCCCACCGTACCTTCTCCGCTATGTAATCTGGTTTCAGAGCTGGTCATGGGTGCACCTCAGCCACGCTCAAGGTCCTAAACAATATCATAACCGCCATCGATAAGAGACATTAGTGTGCAGCCGTATTCATAGACCTGGCCAAGGCTTTCGATATTCCACATTCTCATCGGCAGACTCGACAGCCTTGGTTTCTCAAATGATTGCCTCGCTTGGTTCACCAACTACTTCTCTGACAGAGTTCAGTGTGTCAAATCGGAGGGCCTGTTGTCCGGACCTCTGGCCGTCTCTATGGGGGTGCCACAGGGTTCAATTCTCGGGCCAACTCTCTTCTCTGTATACATCAATGATGTCGCTCTTGCTGCTGGTGATTCTCTGATCCACCTCTACGCAGACGACACCATTCTGTATACCTCTGGCCCTTCTTTGGACATTGTGTTAACTAACCTCCAGACGAGCTTCAATGCCATACAACTCTCCTTCCTTGGCCTCAAACTGCTCTTAAATGCAAGTAAAACTAAATCCAGCATCACTACTCTGGACGGTTCTGACTTAGAATATGTGGACAACTACAAATACCTAGGTGTCTGGCTAGACTGTAAACTCTCCTTTCAGACTCACATTAAGCATCTCCAATCCAAAATTAAATCTGGAATCGGCTTCATATTTCACAACAAAGCATCCTTCACTCATGCTGCCAAACATACCCTCGTAAAACTGACCATCTTACCGATCCTCGACTTCGACGATGTCATTTACAAAATAGCCTCCAACACTCTACTCAACAAATTGGATGCAGTCTATCACAGTGCCATCCGTTTTGTCACCAAAGCCCCATATACTACCCACCACTGCGACCTGTACGCTTTCGTTGGCTGGCCCTCGCTTCATACTCATCGCCAAACTCACTGGCTCCAGGTCATCTACAAGTCTCTGCTAGGTAAAGCCCCACCTTATCTCAGCTCACTGGTCACCATAGCAGCACCCACCCGTAGCACGCGCTCCAGCTGGTATATCTCAATGGTCACGCCCAAAGCCAATTCTTCCTTTGGCCGCCTTTCTTTCCAGTTCTCTGCTGCCAATGACTGGAACGAACTGCAAAAATCACTGAAGCTGGAGACTCATATCTCCCTCACTAGCTTTAAGCACTAGCTGTCAGAGCAGCTCACAGATCACTGCACCTGTACATAGCCCATCTGTAAATAGCCCATCCAACTGCCTCATCCTCATACTGAGTTTATTTATAAGCTATAAAATCAAATCAAATGTTTTTTGTTACATGTGCCGAATACAACAAGTGTAGACCTTACCGTGAAATGCTTACTTACAAGCCCTTAACCAACAATGCAGTTCAAGAAATAGATTCAAGAAAATATTTTCTAAATAAACTAAAGTCAAAAATAAAATAAAAAGTATCACAATAAAAAAACAATACTGAGGCTATATACAGGGAATACCAATCCCCCAGCAGGAAAACAGAACCTAACAGGTGGAGACTGTAACGGGCTTCCTCCTTCTCCTCATCCGAAGAGGAGTAGCAAGGATTTGACCAAAGTGCAGCGGGTTGTGAATACATAATGATTTATTAAAACAAATGACGAAACACTAAAACAAACACTTGGAAGGATTAACAAACTAACAAAACGAACTAAACAGACCTAAACTTAAGAACTTACATGTAACACGAAGAACACACGAACAGGGGAAACAGACTACACAAAAACCGAACGAACAAACATACCGAAACAGTCCCTTGTGGCGCAACATACACAGACATGGAAGACAACCACCCACAACAAACAATGTGAAACAACCTACCTTAATATGACTCTCAATCAGAGGAAACGCCAAACACCTGCCTCTAATTGAGAGCCATACCAGGCAACCCATTAACCCAACATAGAAAACACATAACATAGACTACCCACCCAAAACTCACGCCTTGATCAATTAAACACATACCAAACAACAGAAAACAGGTCAGGAACGTGACAGAGACTGGAGTGGTGGTGGGAGCAAAAGAAGCAAACACATACTAGCACTAGCAGCATGCAGCAGCAGGATGTGTGAGCAGAACCGGTCAGCTTAAATAGACCACCAAATGAGGTAGTGGGATTGTTACTACCACCTAATTGGTGCAATCTCAGCTGATGCCTAAACTGAGGCGGGCACTCGGGTTCCTTTTCTGAACTGGCTTCGCTTTATTTAACAAGATGACAATTTATGGTAACAGTAGTGGGAATTATAGTATGCCATGTCTTTTGTGGTCACATTTGCTATACATAAAATCTTAATGGATAGATTTTTTACTATTCATCTACTGTTCTACATATCTCAATCTGGTGTGAAATGATAAAAGTGGTGGAAAAATTGGTAACAGGTGAGAGGATTGATAATGACCAGGGAATAAGGGCAGAATAATGGTGTCCAGACAGACAGTGGCCAATGCCCTCAGCAGCCAGCCAATCAGCCAGCCAACCAGCCAGTCAGCAGCTAGCCAGCCAGCCATCCAGCCAGCCAGTCAGTCAGCAGCTAGCCAGCCATCCAGCCAGCCTGTCAGCAGCTAGCCAGCAACCATGCCAGTCATGGACCTCAACATGTAACACATAACAAAGGAGACATTCAGGTGCTTGTGCAACTGTGTTTAATGGGATTATAGTAAAGGTTATGGAGGCAATTACAGAGCACTGATTTAATAAGAGAGAGAGAGAGAGAGAGAGAGCCCGACGGTCAGCCTGATGCTGTACCCTTTACATAATGTGCGGCCACCCGGTAAAGACCAGGCTTCACACAGCCACAGACATACGTCACTTTAAATGGAAAATCAACTCAAAAACTATTTTTTTCATTAGTCCACTGTTGATACAGTCCCAAAATGTTTTGGATGTCAGCAGTTGAGTTTTCAAGATATTGGACTTTCAAGAAATGAAGTGTCACCAGCCACATCATCATGATGATGCAAAAGGCAAGATAAAATCTAATGATAAAACAAGATGCCTCAGGTAACACAGTATCCTATAGCCCTGCCAGCTACCCAACATCAAGCATCCTTCTGGTAAAGGAGCACTCAGGTAACACAGTATCCTATAGCCTGGCCAGCTACCCAACATCAAGCATCCTTCTGGTAAAGGAGCACTCAGGTAACACAGTATCCTATAGCCTGGCCAGCTACCCAACATCAAGCATCCTTCTGGTAAAGGAGCACTCAGGTAACATAGTATCCTATAGCCTGGCCAGCTACCCAACATCAAGCATCCTTCTGGTAAAGGAGCACTCAGGTAACACAGTATCCTATAGCCTGGCCAGCTACCCAACATCAAGCATCCTTCTGGTAAAGGAGCACTCAGGTAACACAGTATCCTATAGCCCTGCCAGCTACCCAACATCAAGCATCCTTCTGGTAAAGGAGCACTCAGGTAACACAGTATCCTATAGCCTGGCCAGCTACCCAACATCAAGCATCCTTCTGGTAAAGGAGCACTCAGGTAACACAGTATCCTATAGCCTGGCCAGCTACCCAACATCAAGCATCCTTCTGGTAAAGGAGCACTCAGGTAACACAGTATCCTATAGCCTGGCCAGCAACCCAACATCAAGCATCCTTCTGGTAAAGGAGCACTCAGGTAACACAGTATCCTCTAGCCTGGCCAGCTCCCCAACATCAAGCATCCTTCTGGTAAAGGAGCACTCAGGTAACACAGTATCCTATAGCCCTGCCAGCTACCCAACATCAAGCATCCTGCCGGTAAAGGAGCACTCAGGTAACACAGTATCATATAGCCCTGCCAGCTACCCAACATCAAGCATCCTGCTGGTAAAGGAGCACTCAGGTAACACAGTATCATATAGCCCTGCCAGCTACCCAACACCAAGCATCCTTCTGCTAAAGGAGCACTCAGGTAACACAGTGTCCTATAGCCTGGCCAGCAACCCAACATCAAGCATCCTTCTGGTAAAGGAGCACTCAGGTAACACAGTATCCTATAGCCTGGCCAGCAACCCAACATCAAGCATCCTTCTGGTAAAGGAGCACTCAGGTAACACAGTATCCTATAGCCTGGCCAGCTACCCAACATCAAGCATCCTTCTGGTAAAGGAGCACTCAGGTAACACAGTGTCCTATAGCCTGGCCAGCTACCCAACATCAAGCATCCTTCTGGTAAAGGAGCACTCAGGTAACACAGTATCCTATAGCCTGGCCAGCAACCCAACATCAAGCATCCTTCTGGTAAAGGAGCAGTTTGTAGATGCAAATCAAATTTGTTTGAAAACAGACACACTTTATAAAGTATGTAATCTCTAAGAGGTTTGAGACAGACATGTCAGCTAGAGGGAAATTAGTTAGAAAAATGCTAGCTAGTTTTAAAATGGGGTTTTAAAATGCTAAGCCTCAGGTAAAAACAAAACAAAGAAATGAACGTAGGCTACAGCTGAAACAATTACACGATGATACTTGGACAACTCTTACAGTGACATGCTTTTAGTAAGACACCCCAAATGGCCATTCATTTTATACCGTAAAGTTATCTGATCCTACGGATGGCCATGAACTTGAGGGATGACCTATGATAATATCAATAGTAACATGTGAGCTACCAGCCCTAGTGTCTTTGATCTTTACCGCTGTGACAGCTGCACTTTCTTTCATTTTTTCTACTTCGGGATTACTGCAGTTGACATTTGGCAAATCTGGTCAAGGGAGATAAGATGGGAATCTCTGTATGCTAGTCTTCAAAGTTGAAATTGCAAGGGGTACTTATGAGTGACTTACAGAAGTGAGAGTAGAGGCAAGGCCAGTGATGTTGAAGAAATGCATTTCATGAATCTTATTAGCAGCCCATGTGAGTTACAAATAGAGGTACTTGAAAAGATATTGCCCTATGCATTGGCAAATGTTTACTTGAACTGTCTGACTAGCAACATTTCTTTTGAGATGAGGAGCCGCTAGCTTCCAGATGTTTTAACAGGAAATTAGATTCTAAAAGCCAGAAGCATGTTGATTTGAAGAGCAAAGACCATCTGCAGACGAGCCTGGAGTGAAATATTGTAATTACAGTAGATAACTCTACGATCTAATCTCTGTTTACATATCTATCTGGATCCACATTCTTTACTTTGTTAGAAAATCTAAAGGTTTACAAATGTATGAATATATGGACTGATGGAGAAAGGGGAATTCTGTTTGTCTATATGTGACAAGTAGATAATCCTATTATTTTGTACGTTTCGATACAGAATTGTAATGAAGTCATAGCTTAATAGGAACATACATTTTGACATACATTGATCTATACTGTCCTACGCATACTATTATTCTACCATAGGTAAGAGGGACCAGGCAGTGTGTGTGTAAGTTGTATGCACGTGCATGTGTGAGTATTAGAACGAGTGAGACAGCCCCTTTCTGTATTAACTTCCATTGTTGCCGGGGTAATATATGAATGCCATGCAGAGCCTCAATTACAAAAGAGATGCAGTCATCATTAGGTTCAGCAAACTGTTATGTTTGAAGGGTCTCATTAATTTCGGATACTTGTTGACTTACACATTAAAGCAGCAGCAGCAGCTTACATCCTGTAGGCTATATAAAAGGAATCAAGGGAAGGTCATTGGTTTTCAATGAGCCAAACATCCTTTGTAGAGAAAAGATATCTCCTTTTTGAACGTGCTCCCTGGTAGCCAAACTGTTTCCACAGCCTCTGCCGTGTGCATCAACCTTGCAGATGACATACATGGGGAGTGTTTAATGGCAAACTAATTTGGATGTTCAGGGAACCTGCAGGAGCAACATTTTCTGTCTGAATAACGAAAGAAACATCATCGTTTAACCCAAACAGCCACTCATTTCATTCTCTAGGAAGAGAGTTTAACTGCTGCTTCAACGTGTCCTCAGATTACTACCACCATCATGACAACAACAAAAACAGTTCTAGGGACACAAATTAATCAATAATAAAATGTAAAACCTATTCTACTGAATGAATAGCACTAAAAGTTAAAGGTGTAAAATTGGCTTCTCAGACAAAATAGTCTGTTTCACCGACACACAGAATCGAAACCTGCTTTTACTCAGCGGGAAGCATCGGTCCCCTCAGACCCATGAAAAAAAGTTGTTTATGTCCTCTGTAATAGGATTTTGCTATATTGTATGTGCCGCTATTCCCACATTAGTCCCTGTGGACTAATGTGGGAATATATCTGATTTATAACTTACAGTTAGGCTGCAACTTGTCGATAATAGTAAATATACTCTCTCTAAGTGTCTATGTATGATGGTTATATATTGTTTCAACTAATAGATACAGTATTTCAATGCAACGAGCATGGCATGTCAAACCTTCAGCCTTTGTTTTTATTACACTAACTCACTGTACATGTCAACCCCTGGTGTCCAGCGCTGTTTTTTTATCAGGCAAAGTTGAGGTGTCTGAATAAAATGGAATGTAACATTTTTCTCCCCTGATATCTATCATTACAATTGACACTACATACGTGGAAAAGTGGAGCAGCCACCAGGAATGAGCCATTTGAAAGGACTCAGAGCCATTATGTGATTAAATTACCATTCATAATCTGGTACTTAGCAGAGCCATTTGCCTGGCTGTCTCGCCATGTTGGTCTGTGTGGACAGGGCTTCCCAGCTAACAACAAATGTTCTCACAACTTTTGAGAACGTTCCCTTTAGAGTCTCGTTAGGTCATTAACTAAAGTCTTCATAGAATGTTTCTGTGATGTACAAGGAATCTTTCCAACAGACCATTCTCTTAATGCAAAATAGAGCTTACCCCTATCGTGGTTACCATGTTCTCAGAACTTAAGATATTCATGTTTTAGACACGTTTCTTGAGCACGTTGCAAGAACATTCATTTGTCCAGTTTTCTGTGGGTAAGGAGAATATTCCATCAACGTCCCACCAAACATACACAGAACATGATTGCGATGTTCACAGAACATAAGATATGAGTGTTCTAGACACGTTTCATGGGAACATGGCAAAAACATTAATGTGTCCAGTTTTCTGTGTGTTTGGAGAATATTCCACCAAAACATGCTAAAAAGGTTCTCAGAAGGTTTTTTGCTGACATGGATTGTTCCACTAACTAACGAAAAACGGGACACTCAAACATTAGGGGAACATTGCGGGTAACATTACAAAAACGTTCTCTCTCCCTAGAATTGTTAGCTGGGTTTCTCTCATTGTTTACCCAGACAGTGTTACTGAGATGGTACTTTGAGCACAGGAGGTTGGTTGCACCTTAATTGGGGAGGACGGGCTGATATTAAGGACCGGAGTGGAATGAGTGGAATGGCATCAAATACATGGGGTGGCAGGTAGCCTAGTGGTTAGAGCATTGGGCCAGTAACTGAAAGGTTGGTGGATTGAATCCCTGAGCTGACATGGTGAAAATCTGTCTTTCTGCCCTTGAAAAAGGTAACACACTGTGCCTATGCCATCATTGTAAATAAGAATTTGTTCTTAACTGACTTACCTAGTTAAATGTATTGGATGTCATTTGTGCCGTTACAGACATTATTATCAGCCTCCACTGATTTTGAGTACTGCTGGGGAAGACCTGAGGGTTTCCATTTCATCTAAACCGCATTGCAGTATTCACACAGTAGCTCTTTTTCCCATGGTCAAATAGAATCGCAGACAGTTTGGGGGTAGTCTTAAAACCTACTTCTACTAGATTCTGCTCACAGGTGAATGCTTCCTCTTATCAAAGTAACAAGTGTGCTTGCATGGGCAGTATTTCACAAACATTGCTATGGTGGATTTAGTTGAATGCCACCTCAATTTCAGGATTCTCTGTGTACATTTGTATGTCCATCACCAGCTTGTAATGGTGTCATTATATTTTACAGCAGCATGGTGTTGCTGCAGTGTTACACACTGTCACTAGACTAGAGTTATTCTCTCAGCTATTATAAACATAGCACCCAAAAGGTCTTCATCTTACCAACACTGCCTATTGTGCATCATCCTCTACTTGACCGTCTGCCCTAAACCTAGACATGACCCATGATCCACAAAGTCTGAGCATATCACACCAGCCGTGCTGCTGTAGTCTACTCCATTCCTGCAGGCTGTCCAAAAATCCCTGACTTCATTTAGCGCCCTGAAATGTTTTGAGGAGATTGAGGTAAAATCACACACTCCACCATGGCACAGCTGTTCAGAGACAAAAAAGTATTATCCAACTAATATAAATCTCCATTCCCTCTGTTCACTGGTTTCACCCCGGCATGTTTGTTCCTTGCCAGCCATTATTACAGGTAGCAGCAGACAATATCCAATTGATAGGGCAGGTTTATTTGAGTAGGCCAGGAAAAACACATTTTTCAAATGGTTGAACAGAGCCATATGCCAGCCCAAATGTCAACCCAGGTGTCTACAAATAGAATTACAGCACTCAAAGGCTCCATTTGTCATAGCTTTCTTAAAACATGATTTGTTGTTTGTTTGTTTTTGTTGGAAGTGTCAGCTATGCCTAATGTGGATTTAGAACTGGACAGTAGTTTCAGCTCCAACTCTACTTGTTCAACATTCTTGTTCACACTACTCTATAACAGTAGTGAGGACACTTTCGTAAGTGTTTTGTTGCTTGAGTCATTTTGTAATAGATAAAAATATATATACACTGCTCAAAAAAATAAAGGGAACACTTAGACAACACAATGTAACTCCAAGTCAATCACACTTCTGTGAAATCAAACTGTCCACTTAGGAAGCAACACTGATTGACAATATATTTCACATGCTGTTGTGCAAATGGAATAGACAAAAGGTGGAAATTATAGGCAATTAGCAAGACACCCCCAAAAAAGGAGTGATTCTGCAGGTGGTGACCACAGACCACTTCTCAGTTCCTATGCTTCCTGGCTGATGTTTTGGTCACTTTTGAATGCTGGCGGTGCTCTCACTCTAGTGGTAGCATGAGACGGAGTCTACAACCCACACAAGTGGCTCAGGTAGTGCAGTTCATCCAGGATGGCACATCAATGCGAGCTGTGGCAAAAAGGTTTGCTGCGTCTGTCAGCGTAGTGTCCAGAGCATGTAGGCGCTACCAGGAGACAGGCCAGTACATCAGGAGACGTGGAGGAGGCCGTAGGAGGGCAACAACCCAGCAGCAGGATCGCTACCTCCGCCTTTGTGCAAGGAGGTGCACTGCCAGAGCCCTGCAAAATGACCTTCAGCAGGCCACAAATGTGCATGTGTCAGCATATGGTCTCACAAGGGGTCTGAGGATCTCATCTCGGTACCTAATGGCAGTCAGGCTACCTCTGGCGAGCACATGGAGGGCTGTGCGGCCCCACAAAGAAATGCCACCCCACACCATGACTGACCCATCGCCAAACCGGTCATGCTGGAGGATGTTGCAGGCAGCAGAACGTTCTCCACGGCGTCTCCAGACTCTGTCACGTCTGTCACATGTGCTCATGTGCTCAGTGTGAACCTGCTTTCATCTGTGAAGAGCACAGGGCGCCAGTGGCGAATTTGCCAATCTTGGTGTTCTCTGGCAAATGCCAAACGTCCTGCACGGTGTTGGGCTGTAAGCACAACCCCCATCTGTGGACGTCGGGCCCTCATACCACCCTCATGGAGTCTGTTTCTGACCGTTTGAGCAGACACATACACATTTGTGGCCTGCTGGAGGTAATTTTGCAGGGCGCTGGCAGTGAACCTCCTTGCACAAAGGCGGAGGTAGCGGTCCTGCTGCTGGGTTGTTGCCCTCCTACGGCCTCCTCCACGTCTCCTGATGTACTGGCCTGTCTCCTGGTAGCGCCTACATGCTCTGGACACTACGCTGACAGACACAGCAAACCTTTTTGCCACAGCTCGCATTGATGTGCCATCCTGGATGAACTGCACTACCTGAGCCACTTGTGTGGGTTGTAGACTCCGTCTCATGCTACCACTAGAGTGAGAGTACCGCCAGCATTCAAAAGTGACCAAAACATCAGCCAGGAAGCATAGGAACTGAGAAGTGGTCTGTGGTCACCACCTGCAGAATCACTCCTTTTTTGGGGGTGTCTTGCTAATTGCCTATAATTTGCACCTTTTGTCTATTCCATTTGCACAACAGCATGTGAAATTTATTGTCAATCAGTGTTGCTTCCTAAGTGGACAGTTTGATTTCACAGAAGTGTGATTGACTTGGAGTTACATTGTGTTGTTTAAGTGTTCCCTTTATTTTTTTGAGCAGTGTATTTTGGCATTACCCTTATACAGTATAATACAGTTGGAGTCGGATGTTTACATACACCTTAGCCAAATACATTTAAACTCAGTTTTTCACAATTCCTGACATTTAATCCCAGTAAAAATTCCCTGTCTTAGGTCAGTTAGGATCACCACTTTATTTTAAGAATGTGAAATGTCAGAATAATAGTAGAGAGAATTATTTATTTCAGCTTTTATTTCTTTCATCACATTCCCAGTGGGTCAGAAGTTTACATACACTCAATTAGTATTTGGTAGCATACGCTTCAGTTCTGCCCACAAATGTTCTTTTGATTTGAGGTCAGGGCTTTGTGATGGCCACACCATTACCTTGACTTTGTTTTCCTTAAACCATTTTGCCACAACTTTGGAAGTGTGCTTGGGGTCATTGTCCATTTGGAAGACCCATTTGCGAACCAGCTTTAACTTCCTGACTGATGTTTTGAGATGTTGCTTCAATCTATCCACATAATTGTTCTCCCTCATGATGCCATCTATTTTGTGAAGTGCACCAGTCCCTCCTGCAGCAAAACACGCCCACATGCCCACAGCACGCCCACATTGTCTTCTTCCTTGCTGAGTGGCCTTTCAGGTTACGCAACATAGGACTCGTTTTACTGTGGATATAGAGACTTTTACACCTGTTTCCTTCAGCAACTTCACAGGGTTCTTTGCTGTTGTTTTGGCATTGATTTGCACTTTTCGCACTAAAGTACGTTCATTGCTAGGAGACAGAACATGTCTCCTTCCTGAGCGGTATGACGGCTGCGTGGTCCCATGGTGTTTATACTTGCGTACTGTTGTTTGTACAGATGAACGTGGTACCTTCAGGCATTTGGAAATTGCTCCCAAGTATGAACCAGACTTGTGGAGGTCTACAATTTTTTTCTGAGGTCTTGGCTAATTTCTTTTGATTTTCCCATGATGTCAAGCAAAGAGGCACTGAGTTTGAAGGTAGGCCTTGAAATACCTCCACAGGTACACCCCCAATTGACTCAAATGATGTCAATTGGCCTATCAGAAGCTTCTAAAGCCATGACATCATTTTCTGGAATTTTCCAAGCTGTTTATTAAAGGCACAGTCAACTTAGTGTATGTAAACTTCTGACCCACTGGAATTGTGATACAGTGGATTATCTGTCTGTAAACAATTGTTGGAAAAATTACTTGTGTCAAGCACAAAGTAGATGTCCTAAGCAACTTGCCAAAACTATAGTTTGTTAACAAGAAATGTGTGGAGTGGTTGAAAAACGAGTTTTAATGACTCCAACCTAAGTGTATGTAAACTTCTGACTTCACCTGTACCTACTACAGTGTTTTAAGAATTTGTTGACTTGCCTAGTTAAAGGTTAAATTATTACTATTATTATTATTTTACAGTATATTTCAATGATAGGTGAAAAAAAATACATTGGCAGTACTTGTACCTTGTTTGCAGTGACACACTGACACCCGTGATAAAAAAAGCCCTCACGAGGTATACAAATATAAATAAGTGCACTATCACTCTCAAAGGCCAAGCGGCGAGGAAATTTGCACATCACGTGACTGTACAGCTGAAACAAATAATTTACCCAGAATCCCTCTCTTCAAGCAGTCTGATATGGTAAAAGACCCTGCTGGTGCGTGGTTGGAGGTGTAGCTGTCTAAGTGTGACTCAGGAGGGGTTGCTGAAGGGTTACATTATCCTACACCGTTATGTCCTCTTTACGGGGAGTCAGACAGACAGAGTGAAAGATACCCTACAGATCTGGGTGCCAAGCAACAGATGCCGATAACAGCCGCAGATTAGGTCTTAGATTGGCGACGGGTCCCGCCAAGACGCTGATGCAATATTTACAGCCTTTCACCTCCGCTCCTCTGATCAACACTGCCTGCACTGTGTGTGTGTGAGTGAATGTGTGTGTGTGTGTCGTTTTGACTGGAGCACCAGGTGTGAAATGGATATGAAAAAGTAATTTAAGCGTTAGGAGGAATGCACTATTTTAATGAGTAGGGTAACGCAGAGGTGGAACAGAGAGGAGGGAGATCATTCCTGTGTGGAACGCAGAGGTGGAACAGAGAGGAGGGAGATCATTCCTGTGTGGAATGCAGAGGTGAAAGAGAGAGGGGGGAGATCATTCCTGTGTGGAATGCAGAGGTGAAAGAGAGAGGAGGGAGATCATTCCTGTGTGGAATGCAGAGGTGAAAGAGAGAGGAGGGAGATCATTCCTGTGTGGAATGCAGAGGTGAAAGAGAGAGGGGGGAGATCATTCCTGTGTGGAATGCAGAGGTGAAAGAGAGAGGGGGGAGATCATTCCTGTGTGGAATGCAGAGGTGAAAGAGAGAGGAGGGAGATCATTCCTGTGTGGAATGCTGGTTCTCATCCAGAGTCACTTGACCTTCTGGAGTGTGATATTAAAATGTATTTATAGAATTATAAAGGGGCTATGTGTATTTTAGCCTTATTCTGATTCAAGGTTGTATCATACTGATAATAGTGTAAGGATCAACCATTCCATTAAGGCCATTTCCATGTAAAAGGACCTTTGAGCACCAACATGCAAAGTTTGTAGGAGCATATCAAATTTGGTGTCAAATGAAAGCTAAGGTCTCCACACAGTCTACACAATGGATCTGCAACGGATCCAACGGAGCTCAATTTGCATAGCACTATATGTAGTTCTATGTCCTTTTGTGATCCTTTAAAAAAAATGTGGCACTGTTAGACTAGTGGTTAGAGTGTTGGGCCAGTACTTGAAAGGTTGCTAGGTTGAATCCCCGAGCTGCCAAGGTAAAAATCTGTTGTTCTGCCCCTGAGCAAGGCAGTTAACCCACTGCTCCTAGGCTGTCATTGTAAATAAGAATTTGTTCTTAACTGACTTGCCCAGTTAAATGAAGGCTAAATTAAAAAATATATATAAAACAGAGCTCTGCTTGAGCATACTGTGAAATCCCTGTGGAGAGCCCTTAAAGAGTCTAGATTTGGGGGAAATGAAGGCATAGGTATGTTTTTCAACAATTTTCCACCCTAAAAATTAGAAATAAGCAAAGGCTTTGATTTCTGGTCCTACAGATGGAAAATGGGTCTTAAAAAACATGTACTAGAAAAAGTCTTAAAAGGTATTAGAAATACATCAAAACACAATAATGTTGAAGTAAAGACCCCTGCCAACTAATATCAACACTTATATTTAGTTTTGCAGAAATTTGCGTTTTCTTGTCATTCTATTATCAAAAATCTATTATTATTCAAATTTCCCTCCCTCATAAGGAGGGAGGATTATGAAGATTCACAGAAGTAACAAGTAAAGGTAGACCTACCAATTAGTTATAGTGTTTTTACTGATAACATTTTTGTTTATGAATTACTAATTGAATCGGTACCAAATCGGTAACAGAGTGACTGAAAAATCTGTAACAGAATGATTGCAATTGAATTGGCCACAATGGGTAATTATAATAGTCACAAACCACTGTTGCAGTAGAGCAGAGCATGGTACAATACAGTGCAGTAGAGCACAGCACATTACAGTAGAGTACAGTAGAGCACAGTAGAGTGCAGTACAGAACAGTAGAGCACAGCACATTACAGTAGAGTACAGTACAGTAGAGCACAGTACAGTACAGAACAGTAGAGTACAGTACAGAACAGTAGAGTACAGCACAGTACAGTAGACCACAGTACATTACAGTAGAGTACAGTACAGTAGTGCACAGTACAGCACAGAACAGTAGAGTACAGTACAGCACAGTAGAGCACAGTACAGTAGAGCACAGCACAGTAGAGCACAGCACAGTTCAGTAGAGCACAGCACAGTACAGCACAGCACAGTACAGTGCAGTAGAGCACAGTAGAATACATTAAAGAAAAGTAGTGTAGAGTTCAGTACAGTAGAGTTCTGTACTCTACTGTTCTGCATTGTACTCTACTGTGCTCTACTGTACTGAGCTTTACTGTGCTGTACTGCACTGTGCTTTACTGTACTGTACTGTTCTGCTCTGTGCTGTACTGTGCTCTACTGTTCTGTACCGTACTATGCTCTACTGTTCTGTACTGTGCTCTACTGTACTGTACTCTACTGTACTGTGCTGTGCTGTACTCTACTGTATTGTAGTGTTCTGTACTGTAGTGTACCGTACTATGCTCTACTGTACTGTGCTCTACTGTTCTGTACTGTACTGTTCTGTACTGTACTCTGCTGTTCTGTATTGTGCTCTACTGTAAAAGAGACCTTTTTATCATCATGACTCCCTGTCAAATAAAAGCTAAATAAAATACTCTACTTTACTGTACCCTGTGCTGTACTGTCCAAACTGGTGAAACATAGACATCTATAATTGGTACAGACTTGGTCTGGACCAAACACATTTGGTGTTGTTTGGGGGCAAAGCTCATTAGTTTAACATCCAGTGTGTAGGATCAAAATACCCAAACATGCAAAGGAGGATATTACATATTTTTACCTTTGTGTACTATTCAGGATACATCACCATGAAGAGAATGGCAGAATTACATCCATAATGATGCACTTCTGTAGAGTATAGATCAAGGACCCATGATGTCATTTTGTTACCGGGTGTTGATCCATTTCACTTACTGTAGTTAAATAACCAAAATAGATTTTTTCAAACTGAAGGTGTCATATCATAGCTGAGGTTTTGAAAAACGTGGTCACATCAAAAAACTTGGGGAGATTGTAGTGTAAATCTTTTACCAAATTTCGCACCTGCACTGTTCCTTAAGTAAATGTGTTTTAATAAAATAGGAGGCAATTGTTAAAAGAAGACATTAGTACATACAGGTGAAGTCAGAAGTTTACATACACTTCGGTTGGAGCCATCAAAACTCGTTCTTCAACCACTCCACAAATTTATTGTTAACAAGCTATAGTTTGGCAAGTTAGTTAGGACATCTACTTTGTGCATGACACAAGTAATTTTTCCAACAATTGTTTACAGACAGATTATTTCATTTATAATTCACTGTATCACAATTCCAGTGGGTCAGAAGCTACATACACCAAGTTGACTGTGCCTTTAAACAGCTTGGAAAATTCCAGAAAATGTTATCATGGTTTTAGAAGCTTCTGATAGGCTAATTGACATCTTTGAGTCAATTGGAGGTGAACCTGTGGACTTTTTGGATGTATTTCAAGGCCTACCTTCAAACTCAGTGACTCTTTTCTTGACATCATGAGAAAATCAAAAGAAATCAGCCAAGATCTCAGCAAAATTGTAGACCTCCACAAGTCTGGTTCATCCTTGGGAGCAATTTCCAAATGCCTGAAGGTACCACGTTCATCTGTACAAACAACAGTACGCAAGTATAAACAGCATGGGACCACGCAGCAGTCATACCGCTCAGGAAGGAGACACCTTCTGTCTCCTCTAGATGAACGTACTTTGGTGGTCATTATTACGGTTTGCAACTGCACATGGGGACAAATATCGTACTTTTTGGAGAAATGTCCTCTGGTCTGATGAAACAAAAATAGAACTGTTTGGCCATAATGACCATCGTTATGTTTGGAGTAAAAAAGGGGAGGCTTGCTAGCCGAAGAACCATCCCAACCGCAACCCCCCACTGGGGGTGGCAGCATTATGTTGTGGGGGTGCTTTGCTGCAGGTGGGACTGGTGCACTTCACAAAATAGATGGCATCATGAGGAAGGACAATTATATGGATATATTGAAGCAACATCTCAAGACATCAGTCAGGAAGTTAAAGCTTGGTTGAAAATGGGTCTTCCAAATGGACAATGGCCACAAGCATACTTCCAAAGTTGTGGCAAAATGGCTTAAGGACAAGCAAGTGAGCAAGGACGCCTACAAACCTGACTCAGTTACACCAGCTCTGTCAGGAGGAATGGGCCAAAATTCACCCTACTTATTGTGGAAGCTTGTGGAAGGCTACCTGAAAAGTTTGACCCAAGTTAAATAATTCAAAGGCAATGCTACCAAATACTAATTGAGTGTATGTAAACCCACTGGGAATGTGATGAAAGAAATAAAAGCTGAAATAAATCATTTGTTCTACTATTATTCTGACATTTCACATTCTTAAAATAAAGTGGTGATTTAACTGACCTAAGACAGGGAATTTTTACTAGTATTAAATGTCAGTAATTGTGAAAAACTGATTTTAAATGGATTTGGCTAAGGTGTATGTACATTTCCGACTTCAACTGTAGGTGTATGGTTTGTTCAACTTTGCAATAAATGGTTTTTGCTTGGCATACATTTTAAAGTGAAAAAGTAAGTCTCAGCATCATGCTGTTACAGTGGAATTGCCATTAACTAATTTGTTTAGTCTAGTCGATTGTACATCCATTACGTTTTGTCCATGCATACCAAATACATTTGTTCATCCAAGCTTGAGGGTCCAAGACAAAGTGTGACCTCAAACATCATTGGAGCCCAATCTTATTTTCAGCTAAATCTGACAACTGGAATCCACAGTCAATGTTCTACGTAAAGTTTGCTTCTGGGTTTGACTGAAGGCCAGCCAGCACACCTTGAGGAGAATGTTTACGAACATGAAAACACCTCTCTCAGCAATAACGTCAGTGGAAATAAGTAGAGGGGAGGAAAAGTTTCAGAGTTTCAAATGAAAGAAGAAGAAAAAAGAGAACCGCTATGCGATGCTGACACCACACAATTCTAACAGAGCTTTTTACTCTGAATATCTTGCCTTGTGTCTAACCTTCAAGTTACATTCCACTTTGATTATTCAGTATTGTCGCAGTAATGTAAAACTTTTTGGGAGGATTTCATTGGAATGAGGGTATCATTGGCTATCTACACTACATGAACAAAAGTATGTGGACACCGGCTCATCGAACATCTCATTCCAAAATCATGGACATTAATATGGAGTTGGTCCCCCCTTTGCTGCTATAACAGCCTCCACTCTTCTGGTAAGGCTTTCCACTAGATGAGGAGACTTGCTTAGATTCAGTCACAAGAGCATTAGTGAGGTCGGGCACTGATGTTGGGCGATTAGGCCTGACTCGCAGTCGACGTTCCAATTCATCCCAAAGGTGTTCGATGGAGTTGAGGTCAGGGCTCTGTGCAGGCCAGTCACCAGTCAAGTTCTTCCACACCGATCTCGACAAACCTTGCTTTGTACACGGGGGCATTGTCATGCTGAAAAGGCCTTCCCCAAACGGTTGCCACAAAGTTTGAAGGACAGAATCATCTAGAATGTCATTGTATGCTGTAGCGTTAAGATTTACCTTCACTGGAACTAAGGGGCCTATCCCAAATCGTGAAAAACAGCCCCATACTATTATTTGTCCTCCACCAAACTTTACAGTTGGCCCTATGCATTGGGGCTGGTAGCGTTCTCCTGGTATCTGCAAAACCCGGATTCGTCCGTTGGACTGCCAGATGATAAAGCCTGATTCATCACTCCAGAGAACACGTTCGCACTGCTCCAGAGTCCAATGGTGGCGAGCTTTACACTACTCCAGCTGACGCTTGGCATGGTGATCTTAGGCTGAGTGGCTGCTCGGCCATAGAAACCCATTTCATGATGCTCCCTTCGAACAGTTATTTTTCTGATGTTGCTTCCAGAGGCAGTTTGGAACTCGGTAGTGAGTGTTGCAACCGAGGACAGACGATTTTTACGGGCTACGTGCTTCACCACTCGGCGGTCCCGTTCTGTAAGCTTGTGTGGCCTACCACTTCGTGGCTGAGACGTTTTTACTCCTAGACTTTCCCACTTCACAATAACAACACTTACAATTGTCTGGGGCAACTCTAGCAGGGCAGAAATTTGACAAACTGACTTGTTGGAAAGGTGGCATCTTATGACGGTAAGGCCATTCTATTGCCAATGTTTGTCTATTGCGATTGCATGGCTGTGTGCTTGATGTTATACACCTGTCAGCAACGGGTATGACTGAACTAGCCAAATTCACTCATTTGAAGGGGTGCTTTTTTATTTATAGTGAAATTTGAGTCACACTTTATTTGGATAGTCTGGATAGTCCAGCTGTAGATGCTCTACAGACATGCTCTACAGATGGTCATACTATTAACAATTATATGTTGATAAGCAAAAGCTTGCTAAGGTTAGAATAAGAGTTAAGGTTAGGACTAATCTAGCAGTACTGTTTCTGTCCCTCTCCTCTCCCCAATCTGGGCTTGAACCATTGACCCTCTGCACACAAACAACAGACTCCCTTGAAGCATCGTTACCTATCGCTCCACAAAGCCGCCACCCTTTTAGAGCAAGGGGAAACAACTACTTCAAGGTCTGAGCGAGTGACGTCCCCGATTGAAATGCTTGCTTACTAGCGAGCCATTTCACACTGGTTACACTAGGGTTAGGGTAACGGTTAAGTTTAGGGTTAGGATAAGGGTTAAGGTTAGGGTTAGTCGATAGATAGTTGAAAGGTTACTGATAGTCCATCTGTAGATGTTATACAGACTATCCAAATAAAGTGTAACCTTGTTTTTTTTTCATAACAGAGGAAACAGAATGACAGAACATATTTTTCAACAATGTTCTGTCATTCAGCATTATGTCTTTACAATGATCTTCTACCACGTAATACAAAGCATTCTGTGGATGCTTCATCTAATTGTTCATTTTTATAAAACTCTAGAGACAATCAAAACAATCAGATCACATTTTGATCACACAGCACTTCTTCCCCAGGGCTTTACTGTCAAAATGCAAATAACAAACCCTATTCAAGGTGAGTCTGTGAAAACAACATTGAATCTTAAAGAACGCAATCTACTCTGAGCCTTGTAATTTTTTGTCGTTACAAAAACTGTACCAATAAAAAGTGCAGTGGCAGAAATTTATCCTGAGTTTAGAGTGAGAACACAGTTTGTCCTCCACGGCAGTCAGGATGCAGAGCAGAGCTCCTTAATTGAAGAGCCTGAAATAGAGCCTCTCGATTAGGGCTGGAGAGGCCTTAGCCCACTCCACTTCCCTCAGCAGTCTATTACACTCTGACTCCATCATCCCACAGAACACTCCAGATAAAAACCAACCATTAAAAAGCTGTACAACATGACTAGCCGGGAGATGAACCCACAATAGCCCTCTGAGCTAAAGCTGATGATGGAGGCACCTGGCTGGGAAAAGACTCAAGGAAAAGCTATTCATTATCATGCAGGTGCTGCTGACTGAACCACGCCTTCTACACAAAGACGTGTATAACCACACAAAGACTGAAATGACTGAGTTCATTCATTGCTCTCTTACACTACTTATATGATGACTTACAGTTGAAGTCAGAAGTTTACATACACCTTAGCCAAATACTTTTAAACTCAGTTTTTCATAATTCCATCTTTGGTCAGTTAGGCTCACCACTTTATTTTGAGAATGTGAATGATTTATTTATTTCATCACATTTCCAGTGGGTCAGAAGGTTACATATACCCAATTAGTATTTGGTAGCGTTTCCTTTAAATTGTTTAACTTGGGTCAAACGTTTCGGGTAGCCTTCCACAAACTTCCCACAATAAATTGGGTGAATTTTGGCCCATTCCATCTGACAGAGCCAGTTGAATTTTTTTTTAACCTTTATTTAACTAGGCAAGTCAGATAAGAACAAATTCTTATTTTTGATGACAGCCTAGGAACAGTGGGTTAACTGCCTTATTCAGGGGAAGATCAATAGATTCTTATCTTGTCAGCTCAGGCATTCTCTACCTGAGCCACTTGTGTGGGTTGTAGACTCCGTCTCATGCTACCACTAGAGTGAGAGCACCGCCAGCATTCAAAAGTGACCAAAACATCAGCTAGGAAGCATAGGAACTGAGAAGTGGTCTGTGGTCACCACCTGCAGAACCATTCCTTTATTGGGGGTGTCTTGCTAATTGCCTATAATTTCCACCTTTTGTCTATTCCATTTGCACAACAGCATGTGAAATTTATTGTCAATCAGTGTTGCTTCCTAAGTGGACAATTTGATTCCACAGAAGTGTGATTGACTTGGAGTTACATTGTGTTGTTTAAGTGTTCCCTTTATTTTTTGAGCAGTGTACATATAACTAAGTTATATACTTTAAAAGGGTCAGCATTGCTTTGACTTTAGTGTCCTGTGGTTACCCCCCCCCCCCCCAAAAAAAAATGTAGTACTGTAACTTGTGTTTACTGGTGATAGGTGGAAAATCCTACAGGGTTCTATGGAAGAGCCCCTATTGGTATGAAGGCCATTCGTTGCCTTGGCTTGAATAACACAACACTGCTCTCTACTGGCAAATATAGTGTATTGCAATAGGCAACAGAGGTTCTTGAGATAAACGAGGTTGGAAAAAAGTTTAGTGCATACAATTCACTGGGTGTATGCTTTTGTGTGAATAAGAACCATCATAGCATAGACCTGCAATAATATGTTCCCTATTGTTAAAGAGTACCTCACTGTATTGTTTTCCTAATGTTAAGAAGCATTTCCAGTCACTAATCGAACTTTCTGATGAGAGGATATTGAAATAACATTGTTTATTTAACCTTTATTTAACCAGGCAAGTCAGTTATTGTGCACCGTCCTTTGGTCCTCCCAATCACGGCCAGTTGTGATACAGTCTGGAATCGAACCAGGGTCTGTAGTGACCCCTCTAGCACAGTGCCTTAGACCCAAAGAAGACATAGGTAGTAGCCAAAGGCTGATGAGTAAGACATCACACATGGTTTGATGTGTGAGACAATCCTGTCTGAAGTCACAGAGAAGAATGCATCTCTCGTCACGGGCAAGTCAACACCTGCAATTGGAGCGACTGCTCTGTTGACTGTTTTTTGTTCTATCTCAGCCAGATGAGATGATGACGTACAGGGACAGAAATCCCAAAACCAGACAGGATCTGAAGTCTGAACCACAGCTAGGGATTTTAGGTTCAGTGAAGACAATTACCTTAAATCTTAAAAACACCAGAATCGTATTGTCTCGACCCACCAGGTGCCGTGTAGTAACAACAGGTAGGATTATCTGAGAGGATCAGCAGACAACTGTAATCCCTACTAATCCTGCTAAGAATCCCAGGGATTTTAATGTTATGTTTGTATGGGAAACAAATTAATGTGTGGTGGTATAGCCAATGATAATTGGGTATAGCCCTAATGATCAACTGGTTTATAAAGTCAGATATAAACTAATGTTAGTCGTCCACCTTAAATAAAAATAACAATAGCAATAACAATAACAATAATTGACCCTTTATCAGATCACATTATAAAACTCATGATTAAACTGATAACCTAATTTTGTTATATAGGATTATTGAAGTATATTTTAAGTGCATATTTTAGGACAGTTAAGAATAAAGTGTTAAGTTATTATGGAAACATTATGACAGCCTATTTGAACTGAGTCTGAATTACAGTAGCCTATAATAGAATACTCTGTAAACGTGAATTTCCATGATCTCGGCGCAGTCCTTGCTATTTGATAAAAATCACAACATACCTTGCATATTTCAATATTTTTGTGTGCTGACAATGCGAACTCAAAACGTATGCGTGACAACTAAACAGTCTTGAGAGTAAAACAAAAATAGTATTTTCAAGTGAAGCACCACAGTTTGTAAGATATAAGGTAAATTAACGCAACCTGAAATATACAGGAAATTAACAAATCAAGACCTCTGAAAGAGGCAAAGATTTGCCGAAAAAAAGTCTACACAAAGAAATTCGTCCAAATTCCAAAACCCATGCGACAGCTTCCTTTCCCTGACTCTGCGTCTGAGGTAGACAAGACTAATCTTATAGGTCAACAATCTGAATTCGGCCTTGCCTATAGGCTGGCGGACATGTCACATATGAGTTCTTCCGCTATCGAAAGCTGAAGACGCAAGACAATCTTTGACAATTGTTAAAGTTCATGTTGGCGTTTACAAAGGCATTGAAGAGACAAAGAAGGTATGTTGAATGTCGAAGAGAAACTTTTATATTATTATAATTGGCCAGACACTCGAATCTGCACAGCTACGTTGTAATAACTCCTATAATTGTTTGTCCTTATATGACTATGGCTTATCCTCAGTAGCCTTTACAATTAAACTGAGAGAAGTAAAACATAGAATGAATGAACATTGATGCTCAGTACCTGAACTAAACGTAGAGGGGTTTTATAGCGTCTTCAATGTTTTTACACTTTCAGATTTATCTGAATGACTTGGGTAAGTTCTAAAATATCCTGAATGATTGCCTATAATCAAAGATTGGCTAATATAAATATCCCATCATATTTGATTCATGCTTTATTCTGGTTTCTCTGTTTTATGTATCCTGATTTGGCAGACATACTAGTCTGTCCTTAATGTACTGATATGAACCAGGCTATATGACGTGACCCAGGCTATATGACGTGAAGCAGGCTATATGACGTGACCCAGGCTATATGACGTGAAGCAGGCTATATGACGGGAACCTGGCTATATGACGTGAACCAGGCTATATGATGTGAACCAGGCTATATGACATGTACCAGGCTATATGATGTGAACCAGGTTTTATGACGGGAACCAGGCTAAATGACGTGAACCAGGCTATATGATGGGAACCAGGCTATATGATGGGATCCAGGCTACTGTATATGATGTGATTGAACAAGTCTCTTCTACAGTCTTGTCTATTTATGGTGATGTTTATATAACATATATAACATCACACACTAGCATTTTACATTGTAACATTGTGCCAACAAATAGAAAAGAGCACACGCCTAGACAAGACTACACGCCTATCTTATCCAATAGTTTTGATGTATCACAGATGGGTAGCTCGTTTTTCATTAAGCTGTCAATGTAAGGTCTGAAATTAGATCAGACTTTATGGGAATAAACCAGTAGGAAATCAATGAATAATAATGACTTTGTAAAAGGTGTTTTTTATTTGTAATAGTACTGACATGATACTGAAAATCAAATGATTGCACAGCACACCCCACACAGACAGGATGATGTAGACTTAAAAATGAATGTCGGTTATGACTTTGTAATCTGATCGAGTCTCTTGATACGTCTCTTTATACAAGGAGTTGTCTGTTGTGACCCGCAGTGACTGACTGAGTCATTCAGACAGTGTGCAGCAGGCCAAAGGGATTTCACTAATTAGCCCCTGGCATCTGCTACTTGTGTGCAATGAGAGAGAAAGAGAGATAGGGAGAGAGAGAGACAGAGGGGGGGTGGACAGAAAGACAGAGAGCCTCCAAGGTTCAGGCAGAAGTTTGTTACATGGGGAACATGGCTGACTAGGCTTAAAACAAACAAGGATAAAAGGGATTATAGACGCAGGCATTTCTTTAGGAAGCGGAAATTAACGAGTGTGGGAATATTTGGATTTCCCATGCGTTCAATAACATGCCCATGCTATATATTTGATTAACACATTACTAGTGAGCGTACTTTCAGTCATGTGTTTTCAAGAACAGGGAATTATATTTTTATATTTTTAAATGAACAGGTGGTGTTTACTAACGTGTGAAAATCACATGTAGGCTATATCTGGCCTAACGTGTTTCAAATACAATAAGAACACATTTTCAGACAGGTTACAAGCGGCTGTGAAATTAGTGAGGCTGTAAAAGCAGACTGAAGGAGGTGGGGATTTCAATTGGCATGCTAGCCATGTGGTCAGAACACAAACCAAGCCATGAGGGTCTGGAGAAGACACATCTACAGATCATAGATATTTTACAGTACAGTGTGTGCTTGGATCTGGGATGAAACTGCCAGAATGAACCATAATGTATTAGAGTAATAACTTTGTGTGATTAGATTCAGATCAAGCCATGCTATTTCTGCTGATGCATCCTTTGCTACTGTCCCAGAGCTCAGAAAAGTGAATTGATTCATACCCCGTAAAGTCTAGAGTCAGACTATGTCCATTCAGATATTTCAAGAGTCTAGTTATTGGGATGCTGGGAGAGCTTCATAGCCCCCATGATGCTGTACAGTAGCAGCTCACAATCAAAGCCCCCTGGGCTCCCATCTCATTATGCAACACTCTGAGCTCTGGCTGGCCCCTCCTGATGACTTCACGATGTGGAAAATTCTACTGAGCGACCACAGAACTCATATAGGAGCAGGCCTGCTGAATGCTTAGTGGTCGGAGCTGGGGGACTAATAAAGTCGAGAGACTGAGGCAGGCAGATTATTTGGAGGGTATTAGGTCTTCTGCTTTTGCCGTGGATAATCAGATATGGGAATGCTGATTGGGGGAGGTGACACTATTGTTTAGGAATTGATTAGGTGTTTTTCCTGGTCAGGAACAACTGGAACAACTGATGAACATAGGTTCATCAGCATATAAAATAAATTATTTTCAAGGATCATCCTATATAACTACTGCTGTAGATACCTTTTCTATTCATATAATGTCCATACTGTCTTTACACACCATTATATTAGGGCTGTCCACGACTAAAACAAATCTTTGTCGACTGAGAGTCGTCTGACTTTCGACCAATCGATTGGTTGAAATTTTAAAACATGTATTTTCCATATATAGACACACCCTATGTTTGAATAAAATCATCTAGGTTACTGAGCTTGTCTGATGCTTTAAGCACTGCGATTAAAAATGAAGACACACAAAGTACTAAAGAAGGAACCAGAGATCAATATTGACTAACCAGGAGAAAAAACGGTTCCCGACCCTCCTCTCCCACTGCCCTCTGCTGCTGCCCTCTGCTGCTGCCCTCTGCTGCTGCCCTCTGCTGCTGGGCTTCGCAGATTCGGCCGTTAAAGGCGTTGCGTGGTCATTCTGCCGTCTGCATTGGCCGTGCAGCATTTAGGGTGATGCGACCTCTGCAGAAGTCAGGACATTCATACGTCTTGCACTTCACCGAGCAGCGCAGAACTGTTGTGAAGGAAGTTGTCAAAGGAAGTGGGTTTGTGTTTATACAGGACATCCCGCCCTCACCTACCGTCAACCAATCATGTCAATCCAGAGCTATAAGTGCCCTCCTCATTGTTAAACATTTTTAGAGGCGCACAGCGATGTGATACGGAGCTCAATTTGGCCTCTGCATGCCTCCGGAGTCTTCGCAATTGCATCACACCATCCATACGACGCTTTCGATCACATTTTCGGATCAAGCATAAACTGGCTCTTACGCTCCTGAAGTTGGCTCTTGCTCCACCAATAGGCTATACCAGCTCTCAGAAACCGTTTCCATTTGGGGTGCCAAGTTATCGTACCCTTTCTACTGATCTGCGTGCCAGTCATGATTTTAATATGCACTTTATCATGAAACAGTTTCATTTCATTTTTAATAAAGTTTTCATATCTCAAAATCAATATCATGTGGTTAATCAACATTCGATCTCATTTAAAATGTTACAAATCTAAAAGTAACTTCTATTGCCATTGCCAATGTAATGGATCTCCTTATCGTCTGAGGAGGAGTAGGAAGGATCGGACCAATGTGCAGCGTGGTAAGTGTTCGTCATTTTATTAAAATGCACTGAACACTAAAATACAAAATAAACAAACAAAGACCAAGAGAAACAGTTCCGTCTGGTAACTAATACAAAGACAGAAAACAACTACCCACAAATCATAGTAGGAAATACCTAAGTATGGCTCCCAATCAGAGACAACGATAGACAACTGCCTCTGATTGGGAACCACACCAGGCCAAACACATAGAAACACAACAACATAGAAAAAGAACATAGACTGCCTACCCCAACTCACGCCCTGACCAAACCAAAATAGAGATAAAAAAGGAACTAAGGTCAGGACGTGACAGACAATATGTAAAAATAGTCTGCAGTGGCAAGAAAAAGTATGTGAACCCTTTGGAATTACCTGGATTTATGCATAAATTGGTCATAAAATTTGATCTGATCTTCATCTTCACAACAGTAGATGAACACAGTCTGCTAAAACTAATGACACAAACAATTCTATGTTTTCATGTCTTTATTGAACACACCGTGTAAACATTCACAGTGTAGGGTGGAAAATGTATGTGAACCCTTGGATTTAATAACTGGTTGACCCTCCTTTGGCAGCAATAACCTCAACCAAACCTTTTCTGTAGTTGCGGATTAAACCAGCACAACGGTCAGGAGGAATTTTGGACCATTCATCTTTGCAAAACTGTTTTAGTTCAGCAATATTCTTAGGATGTCTGGTGTGAACCGCTCTTGAGCTCATGCCACAGCATCTCAATCAGGTTGAGGTCAGGACTCTGACTGGGCCACTCCAGAAGGCATATTTTCTTCTGTTGAAGCCATTCTGTTGTTGATTTACTTCTGTGTTTTGGATCGTTGTCCTGTTGCATCACCCAACTTCTGTTGAGCTTCAATTGGTGGACAGATAGCTTTACATTCTCCCTTAACATGTCTTGATAAACTTGGGAATTCATTTTTCCATCGAGGATAGCAAGCTGTCTAGGGCCAGGCCCTGAGACAGCAATGCAGCCCAAAACCATGATGCTCCCTCCACCATACTTTACAGTGGGGATGAGGTTTTGATTTTGGTGTGCTGTGCTGTGCCTTTTTTTTCTCCACACATAGTGTTGTGTGTTCCTTCCAAACAACTCAACTGTAGTTTCATCTGTCCACAGAATATTTTGCCAGTAGCGCTGTGGAACATCCACTTGCTCTTTTTCGAACTTCAGACGTGCAGCAATGTTTTTCTTGGGCAGCAGTGGCTTCTTCTGTGGTGTCCTCCCATGAACACCATTCTTGTTTAGTGTTTTACGTATCGTAGACTCGTCAACAGAGATGTTAGCATGTTCCAGAGATTTCTGTAAGTCTTTAGCTGACACTCTAGAATTCTTCTTAACCTCATTGAGCATTCTGCGCTGTGCTCTGGCAGTCATCTTTGCAGGACGGCCACTCCTAGTGAGAGTAGCAACAGTGCTGAACTTTCTCCATTTATGGACAATTTGTCTTACCGTGGACTGATGAACATTAAGGCTTTTAGAGATACTTTTGTAAATACAATAATTTGTGTGTTATTAGTTTAAGCACACTGTGTTTGTCTATTGTTGTGACTTAGATGAAGATCAGATACAAATTTATGACAGATTTATGCAGAAATCTAGGTAATTCCAAAGGGTTCACATACTTTTTCTTGCCACTGTACATAAAGCCAACAAATAAAAAACATTGCAGCCCGCAGGTGGAAAATATCCTGATAAAAATAAATATCCTATAAATCACATTGACTACACATGGCTTGTCTGCAAGGAACTTTAAACATTGTATCAACTTGGTCTGGCCTGAAGCTCTGCTAGCCAACTTGCAACATTGTATAAAATATTCCCGGTCCTCAGAGTTTCCCATGGGGACAAGTAATCAAGTAGGCCTATTTTATGAAGATTCCACCGGATCAGAGCTGGACATTTTTTCCCCTTTCATGCTGAGTGGTTATCAAAAGGGAGAGAGCTGGAAAGATTTTTCAAATAGGCTACATTGAGGAACTATTGTCATTCTCTATGGATGTAAAAACAGACTTTGTTTACTTGCGCTCTGCAAACATCGTGTCCACTCCTACAATGTCAACGGTAAGATCTAATAATAATAATATATTGAATGCATTAACAGAAATTACCATAGCCAAACAAACATTGTAGATGATAAATGATGGTAATTAATGGTAAATGTACTACTGGTGATACTGGTGTAATGGAGACAGGTGTGAATCAGACTGGTGTCTCATGTGCCATAAAAAAATTTATATATACATTTGCCACTGCTCGACTAAAAAAATCTTGGTCGACCAACAGCCTATCAATCAAAAAATCGACCAGGGGTCAGCCCTACATTATATACATTGAACAAAAATATAAACGCAACATGCAACAATTTCAAATAGTTCAAAAATAGTTCATAACTTTGACATCAGCAAACCGCTCTCCCACACGACGCCATTCACGCTGCCTGCCATTTGCCGGGTACAGTTGAAACCCGGATTCCAAGATTGTGCAAAGCTGTCATCAAGGCAAAGAGTGGCTACTTTGAAGAATCTAAAATAGAACATATATTTTGATTTGTTTAAAACTTTTTTAATTACTACATGATTCCATGTGTGTTATTTCATAGATTTGATGTCCATACTATTATTCTTCTATGTAGAAAATAGAACAAATATATATATACACATACACACACACACACATACACACACACACACATACACATACACATACACATACACATACACATACACATACACATACACACACACACACACACACACACACTTCGTCAGGGAGTTCCACAGGGGTGCTGGCCCATATTGACTCCAATGCTTCCCACAGTTGTGTCAAGTTGGCTGGATGTCCTTTGAGTGGTGGACCATTCTTAATACACACATTTTTGAGCGTGAAACACCCAACAGCATTGCAGTTCTTGGCACAAACTGGTGCGTCTGGCACCTACTACGATACCCCGTTCTAAGGCACTTGAATCTTTTGCCCTGCCCAGTTACCCTCTGAATGGCACACATACACAATCCATGTCTCAATTGCCTCAAGGCTTAAAAATCATTTTTAAACCTGTCTCCTCCCCTTCATCTACACTGATTAAAGTGGATTTAACAAGTGACATCAATAAGGGATCATAGCTTTCACCTGGATTCACTTGGTCAGTCTATGCATGGAAAGAGCAGGTGTTCCTAATGATTTATATTTATATTCTGGACTAATTTCTTTCTTTTTGCTTTTTGGATTTTGTGTGTATTGTTTTGTGTTGCTAGGTATTAATGCACTGTTGGAGCTGGAAACACAAGCATTTAGCTGCACCTGCGATAACATCTGCAAATTTCAGTGCGCGACCAATACACTATTATTTTGTGTTATTTTGTCAAGTCTGACGGTCTCTTTCCAACTTACTAATATTATCCCAATGAGCTCGCCATAAGTTTCTGTAAACTCTTTTAAGGATCCCATTGCTTAGTGTGATACTGAATGAACTACAGTGATTCCAAAGCCTAGCCTGCATTTGTTGTCCTGCCAGAGTGTGGTTGTATGTTTGAGGTGTGGATACCACAGTGTTGTCAACAGACCCAGGGCAGCTGCACCAAGTAAAGAATGCAAGGAGCCTTCAAAGACACCACAACACATCTCAAAATTCTCTCCCCTGACTTTTAACCACTAATTCTAAAGGGGTCCAAACAAAAGTTG
Source organism: Salvelinus fontinalis (assembly GCF_029448725.1). Classification (NCBI taxonomy): domain Eukaryota; kingdom Metazoa; phylum Chordata; class Actinopteri; order Salmoniformes; family Salmonidae; genus Salvelinus; species Salvelinus fontinalis. Next base: position 72,587,816 of record NC_074667.1, read on the forward strand.
GAGGGAGAGAGGATCCCAAAGCACAACTTGTTGAGTCTCGATATGAACGAATATGGGAATGAATGAGGGCAAACAGCTCATTGTCAGTTACTTAATATCTTTTCGTCAACTATGTGAAAAATCTGTATATATACGGATTGGGACTGAGAGTTTCCGTCTCTGTATTTTATTAGGATCCCCATTATCTGTTGCAAAAGCAGCAACTACTCTTCCTGGGGTCCACACAAAACATGAAACATAATACAGAATGACACAATACAAAACATCAATAGACAAGAATAGCTCAAGGACAGAACTACATACATTTGAGTGTGTGTGAGGCATTTGTCTCCACATGTATGACGTTCACAAGGTCCTCACAAAGACAAGTGAACCATGAGAGTGAATGGCAAATGCAGTGCTTTTCTCTCAGTTTAACAAAGCTTTCAGCTTTTATTAACGAAGGTACTGCGCCTGGTAAATGCATCCAGTGTTCAAATAGTGGACCTCTTAGATTGAAATGTTGCCTGATATCCAAGTCTTTGCCAGATTTGTGCTCATTTCTGCACTGTTAAAAGTTTATTCAAAATCTATAGTGATCCACAATGACCCACAGGATTCAAGGGTGCTTTAACTTAAGTACAGTATTGGCTAGAGGTCGACCGATTATGATTTTTCAACGCCGGTACCGATTATTGGAGGGCCAAAAAAAGCCGGTACCGATTAATCGGCCGATTTTTTTATTTATTTATTTGTAATAATGACAATTACAACAATACTGAATGAACACTTATTTTAACTTAATATAATTCATCAATAAAATCAATTTAGCCTTAAATAAATAATGAAACATGTTCAATTTGGTTTAAATAATGCAAAAACAAAGAAAAACTTTATTTGGAGAAGAAAGTAAAAGAGCAATATGTGCCATATAAGAAAGCTAATGTTTAAGTTCCTTGCTCAGAACATGAGAACATATGAAAGCTGGCAGTTCCTTTTAACATGAGTCTTCAATATTCCCAGGTAAGAAATTTTAGGTTGTAGTTATTATAGGAATTATAGGACTATTTCTCTCTATACAATTTGTATTTCATATACCTTTGACTATTGGATGTTCTTATAGGCACTTTAATATTGCCAGTGTAACAGTATAGCTTCCGTCCCTCTCCTCGCCCCTACCTGGGCTCGAACCAGGAACACATCGACAACAGCCACCCTCGAAGCAGCGTTACCCATGCAGAGCAAGGGGAACAACTACTCCAAGTCTCAGAGCGAGTGACTTTTGAAACGCTATAAGCGCGCACCCCGCTAACTAGCTAGCCATTTCACATCAGTTACACCAGCCTAATCTCGGGAGTTGATAGGCTTGAAGTCATAAACAGCGCATTGCTTGAAGCACAGCGAAGAGGTGCTGGCAACGCACGAAAGTGCTGTTTGAATGAATGCTTACGAGCCTGCTGGTGCCTACCATCGCTCAGTCAGACTGCTCTATCAAATCATTGACTTAATTATAACATAATAACACACAGAAATACGAGCCTTAGGTCATTAATATGGTCGAATCCGGAAACTATCATCTCGAAAACAAAACGTTTATTCTTTCAGTGAAATACAGAACCGTTCCGTATTTTATCTAACGGGTGGCATCCATACGTCTAAATGTTCCTATTACATTGCACAACCTTCAATGTTATGTCATAATTACGTAAAATTCTGGCAAATTAATTCGCAACGAGCCAGGCGGCCTAAACTGTTGCATATACCCTAACTCTGCGTGCAACGAACGCAAGAGAAGTGACACAATTTCACCTGGTTAATATTGCCTGCTAGCCTGGATTTCTTTTAGCTAAATATGCAGGTTTAAAAATATATACTTCTGTGTATTGATTTTAAGCAAGGCATTGATGTTTATAGTTAGGTACAGTCGTGCAACGATTGTACTTTTTTCACAAATGCGCTTTTGTTAAATCATCCCCCGTTTGGCGAAGTTGGCTGTCTTTGATAGGAAGAAATAGTCTTCACACAGTTCGCAACGAGCCAGGCGGCCCAAACTGCTGCATATACCCTGACTCTGTTGCAAGAGAAGTGACACCATTTCCCTAGTTAAAAGAAATTGATGTTAGCAGGCAATATTAACTAAATATGCAGGTTTAAAAATATATACTTGTGTATTGATTTTAAGAAAGGCATTGATGTTTATGGTTAGGTACACGTTGGAGCAACGACAGTCCTTTTTCGCGAATGCACATCGATTATATGCAATGCAGGACACGCTAGATAAACTAGTAATATCATCAACCATGTGTAGTTAACTAGTGATCATGATTTATTGATTGTTTTTTTATAAGATACATTTAATGCTAGCTAGCAACTTACCTTGGCTTCTTACTGCATTTGTGTAACAGGCAGGCTCCTCGTGGAGTGCAATGTAAAGCAGGTGGTTAGAGCGTTGGACTAGTTACCTGTAAGGTTGCAAGATTGAATCCCCGAGCTGACAAGGTAAAAATCTGTCGTTCTGTCCCTGAACAAGGCAGTTAACCCACCGTTCCTAGGCTGTCATTGAAAATAAGAATGTGTTCTTAACTGACTTGCCTAGCTAAATAAAGGTGTAAAAAAAAAAAAAACGTGCAAATCGGCATCCAAAAATACCGATTTACGATTGTTATGAAAACTTGAAATCGGCCCTAATTAATCGGCCATTCCGATTAATCGGTCGACCTCTAGTATTGGCCATCATTTCCAAATATCTTGTTCATACACAAGGCAAAAAAAAAAACATTTTCATCTCATGCACATAACTTCCGTGTTGTTATATTATAATGTATTGACAGTGTATGTCATGGTACTGACCCAGCTCCTCTCCCCGGCATGCCCATAGGAGTCCCAGATGAGCATGGAGAGCCTGACCAACCCAGAGCTGCTGATGCTGTTCAGTGTTCTGGAAGGAGAGCTGGAGGCCCGTGACCTGGTCATTGAGGCCCTCAGGGTAAGAGCTATCCTTCTCCCCAGTCTTTTCACTTGTTTCATTTCCAGGCAGGGCCCCAATGTCCCTCAATGATGCCACCCATTGACTATAATGTGAGGTCTTAGGCATAGAGATATAACTATGATTTACACTTATGTCCGAAGAGTTTCCATGAAGCGCATGAAACAAATGAGAACATTGGTTGGAGTTGCACATTCTGTTTACTGACAAGAGGACTACCTGAGAGATAGCAGGTTGGGCAGGTAACAGGTAGCTAGAGTGGAGCGACACCTGGGAGATTGCAGGTTGGGCAGGTAACAAGTATCCTACTACACCGGCTCTGATGCTCGTCGGATGCGGCAGGGCTTGAAAACTATTACAGACTACAAAGGGAAACCCAGCCACAAGCTGCCCAGTAACGCGAGCCTACCAGACAAGCGAAATGCCTTTTATGCTCGCTTCAAGGCAAGCAACACTGAAGCACGCATGAGAGCACCAGCCTTTCCGGATGACTGTGTGATCACGCTCTTTGGTAGCCGATGTGAGCAAGACCTTTAAACAGGTCAACATTCACAAAGCTGCGGGGCCAGATGGATTACCAGGATGTGTACTCAAAGCATGCGTGGATCAACTGGCAAGTGTCTTCACTGACATTTTCAACCTCTCCCTGACTGAGTCTGTAATACCTACATGTTTCAAGCAGACCACCATAGTCCCTGTGCCCAAGGAAGCGAAGGTAACCTGCCTAAATGTTTACCACCCCGTAGCACTCACGTCAGTAACCATGAAGTGCTTTGGAAGGCTGGTCATGGCTCACATCAACACCATTATCCCGGAAACACTAGACCCACTCCAATTCGCATAACGCCCCAACAGATCCACAGTTGATGCTATCTCAGTTGCACTCCACACTGCCTTTTCCCACCTGGACAAAAGTATGTAAGAATGCTGTTCATTGACTATAGCACAGTGTTCAACACAAAGCTCATCACTAAGCTAAGGACCATGAGACTAAACACCTTCCTCTGCAACTGGATCCTGGACTTTCTGACGGACCGCCCCCAGGTGGTAAGGGTAGGCAAGAACACATCTGTCATGCTGATTCTCTACACTGGGGCCTCTCAGGGGTGCGTGCTTTGTCCCCTCCTGTACTCCCTGTTCACCCACGACTGCGTAGTCAAACACGACTCCAACACCATCATTAAGTTTGCTGACGACACAACAGTGGTAGGCCTGATCACCGACAATGATGAGACAGCCTATAGGGAGGAGGTCAGAGACAGTGTGGTGCCTGGACAACAACCTCTCCCTCAATGTGAGCAAGACAAAGGAGCTGATCGTGGACTACAGGAAAAGGCGGGCCGAACAGGCCCCCATTAACATCGATGGGGCTGTAGTGGAGCGGGTCAAGTTATTTGGTGTCCACATCACCAACGAATTGTCATGGTCCAAACACGCAAAGACAGTCGTGAAGAGGGCACATCAACACCTTTTCCCCCTCAGGAGACTGAAAAGATTATGCATGGGTCCCCAGGTCCTCAAAAAGTTATACAGCTGCACCATCGAGATTATCCTGACCGGTTGCATCACCACCTGGTATGGCAACTGCTCGGCATCTGACTGTAAGGCACTACAGAGGGTAGTGCGTACGGCCCATACAGCTTTGTTAAACTGAGAGAAAAGCACTGCATTTGCCATTCACTCTCATGGTTCACTTGTCTTTGTGAGGACCTTGTGAACGTCATACATGTGGGACCAAGCCTCCTACCGTCCAGGACCTATATACTAGGCGGTATCAGAGGAAGGCCCCAAAAAATGGTCATAGACTTCAGTCACCAAAGTCATAGACTGTTCTCTCTGCTACCGCACGGAAATCGGTACCGGAGTGCCAAGTCTAGGACCAAAAGGCTCCTTAGCAGCTTCTACCCCAAGCCATAAGAATGCTGAACAATTAATCATATGGCCACCCAGACTATTTACATTGACCCCCCCCCCCCCCTCTCATTTGTTTTTTACACTGCTGTTACTCGCTGTTTATTATCTATGCATAGTCACTTTACCCCTACCTACATGCTACTACCTACTACAAAATAACTTGTCTAACCTGTATCCCCGCACATTGACTCCCCTTGTATATAGCCTCATTATTTTTATTGTGTTACTTTTTATTTTTTATTTTGCTAGTTTTACTTTAGTTTATTGAGTAAATATTTTCTTAACTCTTTGTTGAACTGCGTTGTTGTTTAAGGACTTGTAAGTAAGCATTTCACAGTAAGAGCATGTGACAAATAAAATGTGATTTGATTTTAACAAGTAGTTAGAGTGGAGCTATACCTGGGAGATAGCAGGTTGGGTAGGTAACAGGTAGATCGAGTGGAGCTGTCACGCCTGCGGCTACCCGTCATCATACCCGTCAGCACCTGTTACCATCATTACACGCAGCTGTGTTCATTGGACTCACCTGGACTCCCTCACGTTGTTGATTACCCCTGCATATATGTCTGCTCTGTGTTGTTCTCTGTATTAGCATTGTTTGTCGTGTCGTGTTTATGTCCAGACGCTGTTACTGTCTCGTTGCATGTTCGTCTATATTAAATTGTTCACCCCCTGTATCTGCTTCTCATCTCCTGCGTTGGGCATTACAGGAGCTACATCTGGGAGATAGCAGGTTGGGCAGGTAACCAGTAGCTGGAGTGGAGCTACACCTAGGAGATAGCAGGTAACAGGTAGCTAGAGTGGAGCTACACCTGGGAGATAACAGGTAGCTAGAGTGGAGCTACACCTGGGCGATAACAGGTAGCTAGAGTGGAGCTACACCTGGGAGATAACAGGTAGCTAGAGTGGAGCTACACGTGGGCGATAACAGGTAGCTAGAGTGGAGCTACACGTGGGCGATAACAGGTAGCTAGAGTGAAGCTACACGTGGGCGATAACAGGTAGCTAGAGTGGAGCTACACCTGGGAGATAACAGGTAGCTAGAGTGGAGCTACACCTGGGCGATAACAGGTAGCTAGAGTGGAGCTACACCTGGGAGATAACAGGTAGCTAGAGTGGAGCTACACGTGGGCGATAACAGGTAGCTAGAGTGGAGCTACACGTGGGCGATAACAGGTAGCTACAGTGGAGCTACACGTGGGCGATAACAGATGGAAGATGACTACTGTAGTGTGATGGGTAGATGGAAGATGACTACTGCACTGTGATGGGTGGATGGAAGATGACTACTGCAGTGTGATGGGTTAGTGGAAGATGACTACTGCAGTGTGATGGGTAGATGGAAGATGACTACTGCAGTGTGATGGGTTAGTGGAAGATGACTACTGCAGTGTGATGGGTAGATGGAAGATGACTACTGCACTGTGATGGGTTAGTGGAAGATGACTACTGCAGTGTGATGGGTTAGTGGAAGATGACTACTGCAGTGTGATGGGTAGATGGAAGATGACTACTGCAGTGTGATGGGTGGATGGAAGATGACTACTGCAGTGTGATGGGTGGATGGAAGATGACTACTGCAGTGTGATGGGTGGATGGAAGATGACTACTGCAGTGTGATGGGTGGATGGAAGATGACTACTGCACTGTGATGGGTGGATGGAAGATGACTACTGCAGTGTGATGGGTTAGTGGAAGATGACTACTGCAGTGTGATGGGTTAGTGGAAGATGACTACTGCAGTGTGATGGGTAGATGGAAGATGACTACTGCAGTGTGATGGGTGGATGGAAGATGACTACTGCAGTGTGATAGGTGGATGGAAGATGACTACTGCAGTGTGATGGGTGGATGGAAGATGGCTACTGCACTGTGATGGGTGGATGGAAGATGACTACTGCAGTGTGATGGGTGGATGGAAGATGACTACTGCACTGTGATGGGTGGATGGAAGATGACTACTGCAGTGTGATGGGTGGATGGAAGATGGCTACTGCACTGTGATGGGTGGATGGAAGATGACTACTGCAGTGTGATGGGTGGATGGAAGATGACTACTGCACTGTGATGGGTGGATGGAAGATGACTACTGCAGTGTGATGGGTTAGTGGAAGATGACTACTGCAGTGTGATGGGTAGATGGAAGATGACTACTGCAGTGTGATGGGTGGATGGAAGATGACTACTGCAGTGTGATGGGTGGAAGGAAGGTGACTACTGCAGTGTGATGGGTTAGTGGAAGATGACTACTGCAGTGTGATGGGTGGATGGAAGATGACTACTGCAGTGTGATGGGTAGATGGAAGATGACTACTGCAGTGTGATGGGTAGATGGAAGATGACTACTGCAGTGTGATGGGTAGATGGAAGATGACTACTGCAGTGTGATGGGTAGATGGAAGATGACTACTGCAGTGTGATGGGTAGATGGAAGATGACTACTGCACTGTGATGGGTAGATGGAAGATGACTACTGTAGTGTGATGGGTAGATGGAAGATGACTACTGCAGTGTGATGGGTAGATGGAAGATGACTACTGCACTGTGATGGGTGGATGGAAGATGACTACTGCACTGTGATGGGTGGATGGAAGATGACTACTGCAGTGTGATGGGTTAGTGGAAGATGACTACTGCAGTGTGATGGGTAGATGGAAGATGACTACTGCAGTGTGATTGGTGGATGGAAGATGACTACTGCAGTGTGATGGGTTAGTGGAAGATGACTACTGCAGTGTGATGGGTGGATGGAAGATGACTACTGCAGTGTGATGGGTGGATGGAAGATGACTACTGCAGTGTGATGGGTAGATGGAAGATGACTACTGCAGTGTGATGGGTAGATGGAAGATGACTACTGCAGTGTGATGGGTTAGTGGAAGATGACTACTGCAGTGTGATGGGTGGATGGAAGATGACTACTGCAGTGTGATGGGTGGATGGAAGATGACTACTGCAGTGTGATGGGTGGATGGAAGATGGCTACTGCACTGTGATGGGTGGATGGAAGATGACTACTGCACTGTGATGGGTGGATGGAAGATGACTACTGCACTCTGATGGGTGGATGGAAGATGACTACTGCACTGTGATGGGTGGATGGAAGATGACTACTGCACTGTGATGGGTAGATGGCAGATGACTACTGCACTGTGATGGGTAGATGGCAGATGACTACTGCAGTGTGATGGGTAGATGGCAGATGACTACTGCAGTGTGATGGGTGGATGGAAGATGACTACTGCAGTGTGATGGGTGGATGGAAGATGACTACTGCACTGTGATGGGTGGATGGAAGATAACTACTGCAGTGTGATGGGTGGATGGCAGATGACTACTGCAGTGTGATGGGTAAATGGAAGATGACTACTGCACTGTGATGGGTGGATGGAAGATGACTACTGCAGTGTGATGGGTTAGTGGAAGATGACTACTGCAGTGTGATGGGTAGATGGAAGATGACTACTGCAGTGTGATGGGTTAGTGGAAGATGACTACTGCAGTGTGATGGGTGGATGGAAGATGACTACTGCAGTGTGATGGGTAGATGGAAGATGACTACTGCAGTGTGATGGGTAGATGGAAGATGACTACTGCACTGTGATGGGTAGATGGAAGATGACTACTGCAGTGTGATGGGTAGATGGAAGATGACTACTGCAGTGTGATGGGTAGATGGAAGATGACTACTGCACTGTGATGGGTAGATGGAAGATGACTACTGTAGTGTGATGGGTAGATGGAAGATGACTACTGCAGTGTGATGGGTAGATGGAAGATGACTACTGCACTGTGATGGGTGGATGGAAGATGACTACTGCACTGTGATGGGTGGATGGAAGATGACTACTGCAGTGTGATGGGTTAGTGGAAGATGACTACTGCAGTGTGATGGGTAGATGGAAGATGACTACTGCAGTGTGATTGGTGGATGGAAGATGACTACTGCAGTGTGATGGGTTAGTGGAAGATGACTACTGCAGTGTGATGGGTGGATGGAAGATGACTACTGCAGTGTGATGGGTGGATGGAAGATGACTACTGCAGTGTGATGGGTTAGTGGAAGATGACTACTGCAGTGTGATGGGTAGATGGAAGATGACTACTGCAGTGTGATGGGTTAGTGGAAGATGACTACTGCAGTGTGATGGGTGGATGGAAGATGACTACTGCAGTGTGATGGGTGGATGGAAGATGACTACTGCAGTGTGATGGGTGGATGGAAGATGGCTACTGCACTGTGATGGGTGGATGGAAGATGACTACTGCACTGTGATGGGTGGATGGAAGATGACTACTGCACTCTGATGGGTGGATGGAAGATGACTACTGCACTGTGATGGGTGGATGGAAGATGACTACTGCACTGTGATGGGTAGATGGCAGATGACTACTGCACTGTGATGGGTAGATGGCAGATGACTACTGCAGTGTGATGGGTAGATGGCAGATGACTACTGCAGTGTGATGGGTGGATGGAAGATGACTACTGCAGTGTGATGGGTGGATGGAAGATGACTACTGCACTGTGATGGGTGGATGGAAGATAACTACTGCAGTGTGATGGGTGGATGGCAGATGACTACTGCAGTGTGATGGGTAAATGGAAGATGACTACTGCACTGTGATGGGTGGATGGAAGATGACTACTGCAGTGTGATGGGTTAGTGGAAGATGACTACTGCAGTGTGATGGGTAGATGGAAGATGACTACTGCAGTGTGATGGGTTAGTGGAAGATGACTACTGCAGTGTGATGGGTAGATGGAAGATGACTACTGCACTGTGATGGGTTAGTGGAAGATGACTACTGCAGTGTGATGGGTTAGTGGAAGATGACTACTGCAGTGTGATGGGTAGATGGAAGATGACTACTGCAGTGTGATGGGTGGATGGAAGATGACTACTGCAGTGTGATGGGTGGATGGAAGATGACTACTGCAGTGTGATGGGTGGATGGAAGATGACTACTGCAGTGTGATGGGTGGATGGAAGATGACTACTGCACTGTGATGGGTGGATGGAAGATGACTACTGCAGTGTGATGGGTTAGTGGAAGATGACTACTGCAGTGTGATGGGTTAGTGGAAGATGACTACTGCAGTGTGATGGGTAGATGGAAGATGACTACTGCAGTGTGATGGGTGGATGGAAGATGACTACTGCAGTGTGATGGGTGGATGGAAGATGGCTACTGCACTGTGATGGGTGGATGGAAGATGACTACTGCAGTGTGATGGGTGGATGGAAGATGACTACTGCACTGTGATGGGTGGATGGAAGATGACTACTGCAGTGTGATGGGTGGATGGAAGATGGCTACTGCACTGTGATGGGTGGATGGAAGATGACTACTGCAGTGTGATGGGTGGATGGAAGATGACTACTGCACTGTGATGGGTGGATGGAAGATGACTACTGCAGTGTGATGGGTTAGTGGAAGATGACTACTGCAGTGTGATGGGTAGATGGAAGATGACTACTGCAGTGTGATGGGTGGATGGAAGATGACTACTGCAGTGTGATGGGTGGATGGAAGGTGACTACTGCAGTGTGATGGGTTAGTGGAAGATGACTACTGCAGTGTGATGGGTGGATGGAAGATGACTACTGCAGTGTGATGGGTAGATGGAAGATGACTACTGCAGTGTGATGGGTAGATGGAAGATGACTACTGCAGTGTGATGGGTAGATGGAAGATGACTACTGCAGTGTGATGGGTAGATGGAAGATGACTACTGCAGTGTGATGGGTAGATGGAAGATGACTACTGCACTGTGATGGGTAGATGGAAGATGACTACTGTAGTGTGATGGCTAGATGGAAGATGACTACTGCAGTGTGATGGGTAGATGGAAGATGACTACTGCAGTGTGATGGGTGGATGGAAGATGACTACTGCACTGTGATGGGTGGATGGAAGATGACTACTGCAGTGTGATGGGTTAGTGGAAGATGACTACTGCAGTGTGATGGGTAGATGGAAGATGACTACTGCAGTGTGATTGGTGGATGGAAGATGACTACTGCAGTGTGATGGGTGGATGGAAGATGACTACTGCAGTGTGATGGGTGGATGGAAGATGACTACTGCAGTGTGATGGGTGGATGGAAGATGACTACTGCAGTGTGATGGGTAGATGGAAGATGACTACTGCAGTGTGATGGGTAGATGGAAGATGACTACTGCAGTGTGATGGGTTAGTGGAAGATGACTACTGCAGTGTGATGGGTGGATGGAAGATGACTACTGCAGTGTGATGGGTGGATGGAAGATGACTACTGCAGTGTGATGGGTGGATGGAAGATGGCTACTGCACTGTGATGGGTGGATGGAAGATGACTACTGCACTGTGATGGGTGGATGGAAGATGACTACTGCACTCTGATGGGTGGATGGAAGATGACTACTGCACTGTGATGGGTGGATGGAAGATGACTACTGCACTGTGATGGGTAGATGGCAGATGACTACTGCACTGTGATGGTAGATGGCAGATGACTACTGCAGTGTGATGGGTAGATGGCAGATGACTACTGCAGTGTGATGGGTGGATGGAAGATGACTACTGCAGTGTGATGGGTGGATGGAAGATGACTACTGCACTGTGATGGGTGGATGGAAGATAACTACTGCAGTGTGATGGGTGGATGGCAGATGACTACTGCAGTGTGATGGGTAAATGGAAGATGACTACTGCACTGTGATGGGTGGATGGAAGATGACTACTGCAGTGTGATGGGTTAGTGGAAGATGACTACTGCAGTGTGATGGGTGGATGGAAGATGACTACTGCACTGTGATGGGTAGATGGAAGATGACTACTGCAGTGTGATGGGTAGATGGAAGATGACTACTGCACTGTGATGGGTGGATGGAAGATGACTACTGCAGTGTGATGGGTGGATGGAAGATGACTACTGCAGTGTGATGGGTGGATGGAAGATGACCACTGCAGTGTGATGAGCGGACCTCCCGGGTGGCGCAGTGGTCTAGGGCACTGCATCGCAGTGCTAGCTGCGCCACCAGAGTCTCTGGGTTCACGCCCAGGCTCTGTCGCAGCCGGCCGCAACCGGGAGGTCCGTGGGGCGACGCACAATTGGCATAGCGTCGTCCGGGTTAGGGAGGGCTTGGCCGGTAGGGATATCCTTGTCTCAGTATGTAAAAAAAAAAATGTAATAAAATGTATGCACTCTACTGTAAGTCGCTCTGGAAAAGAGCGTCTGCTAAATGACTAAAATGTAAATGTAAAAAATGGATGGAAGATGACTACTGCAGTGTGATGGGTAGATGGAAGATGACTACTGTGCAGTATGATAAATTAAAATATGATTTTTGCTTAGATCTCAGGACTCAGGATCTCAGGACAGTTTTAACTCAATCCTTGGTTGCCTCAGCAGTAGTCTCTTGTGGCCTGCAAACACAAGATTTAGTTCTGTCACGACTTCCGCCGAAGTCGGCCCCTCTCCTTGTTCGGGTGGTGTTCGGCGGTCGACTTCACCGGCTTTCTAGTCACCACCGATCCATGTTTCAGTTTCGTTTTGTTTTGTCTGTATTACACACACCTGGTTTCAATTCCCTTATCATGTTCCTTATTTAACCCTCTGGTTTACATTTCTGTTCTGTCCGTGATTGTTGGTGTCTTTAGTGGTTGTTGTATGTGCTAGTGTGTAAGTATGTTCCTATTTGGAATTTTGATTGATTTTTGAGTAAACTCCGTTGTGTTGCTCAAAATCCTGTGTCCTGCGCCTGACTCCGCTACATCTCTGCACCCAATCGCTGACAAGTTCTGAAATAACCTCAGTATTGTACACTGGAATATGAAATCCCTTCTTGCCCTCACTTGAAAGAAAAATGAACAACAATACAATGGATCCCATAGTTACTCAACGTGAGAAAGGCTTAGACTAGAGGGCTCGACCACTGAGCAGCTGTTCATCTTTTGGTTTTCAACAGATTTAAGTGTGTCAAATAACTGTGTCAAAGAATTGTGTGTCAGATAGCATATGAACTCTCACCAACATTTCAAGCAAGAGATCGTGTGAACAAGTCTCATTGCTCAGGGTACTCAGTCTCATACTACAGTCAGGAGAACTATTCAGTACGTGGTTCTCCAGAGCAGCCACCAGCTGCCATTGATGTGAAAACCTACTGTATGGTGGTGTGTCACTGTCAGCCACAGGGTGTTTTCCTATTTCCATTTAGTCTTAAGGGTTAAGGTTTGTTAAGTTTGTTTTGTTCCCGTCTTGTTCCTCATTTCTTATAATAGCATGGTTTGCTGGGAAATGAAGTTGGGTTAATGTGATTATATAACAGATATTTCTGTGCTCTGTTTATACAATATTTGATGATGGCTAAAGCTTTGCTCACTGTTAACCAGTACACATCCATGACTCATCTTGCCTGCTTCTCCTTATGCTGTGGCAACCCTAGCGATGCCCATATTTGACACACAGCGTGGAAAAAATACTTTCCCTGGTTACTGTAAGAAGCACAAAATATGACTGCCTACTTTTGGGCATGTTAGCATGTTAGCAGCGCCACATTAGTGCAGGAATGACTGAATAAGCATTGGTTGACCTGGCTGTTAAACATAAGCTACTTCAGGAATGTGTTTTATGTCAGTCCTCCTCAATTGCACCACTGGAACTCCAAACCTCCTCCCTGTGCTTCGTATGTGTGTGTGTATGTATGTGTGTGTGTTTGTGTGCATGTGTGTACTCCTTCTTTACTCTATGAGAGGTGACAGGTGTCAGAGCAGTCCCTGTTGAGAGCTGGAACAGACAAGGCCTGAATGGATGACAACAACGGTCGGAAGACTCATTCAATCCGTAGTGCTGAAGATTCGCATTGTAGCGCGATTGACAATTAAAAGCAATGTTCAATGTTCCCGCGGTCGCAGAGACTGCATTCACGGTAAACTCTGCATATGTCGGATCAATCAGAAATTACCTTTTCATTTTAACGTGGATCTTCGGTGATACTTTGGCGCTTGGTGCAGGGACCAGGCTTGGAGCTTGGTGCAGGGACCAGGCTTGGCGCTTGGTGCAGGGACCAGGCTTGGAGCTTGGTGCAGGGACCAGGCTTGGCGCTTGGTGCAGGAACCAGGCTTGGCGCTTGGTACCCTGTAAACGCTCAGGCTTGGCGCTTGGTGCGGGGACCAGGCTTGGTGCGGGGACCAGGCTTGGCGCTTGGTGCGGGGACCAGGCTTGGCGCTTTGTGCGAGGACCATGCTTGGCGCTTGGTGCGGGGACCAGGCTTGGCGCTTGGTGCGGGGACCAGGCTTGGCGCTTGGTGTGTGGACCAGGCATTGCTTGGTGCTGGGACCAGGCTTGGCGCTTGGTGCTGGAACCAGGCTTGGCGCTTGGTTTGTGGACCAGGCTTGGCTTGGTGCTTGGTGTGAGGACCAGGCTTGGCGCTTGGTGCGGGGACCAAGCTTGGCGCTTGGTGCGGGGACCAAGCTTGGCGCTTGGTGTGTGGACCAGGCTTGGCTTGGTGCGGGGACCAGGCTTGGTGCTTGGTGTGTGGACCAGGCTTGGTGCTTGGTGCGGGGACCAGGCTTGGCGCTTGGTGTGGGGACCAGGCTTGGCGCTTGGTGTGGGGACCAGGCTTGGTGCTTGGTGTGGGGCCCAGGCTTGGCGCTTGGTGTGGGGAGCTTCACTGGATTGTTGTATTGTAATGTGGGAGAGTGAGGATTTTTCACCCTCTCTCCTGGGTCACACATGTCAGATACAGGACCAGGGTATTGAGTCATTGGTCAGATTCAGGACCAGGGTATTGAGTCATTGGTCAGATACAGGACCAGGGTATTGAGTCATTGGTCAGATTCAGGACCAGGGTATTGAGTCATTGGTCAGATACAGGACCAGGGTATTGAGTCATTGGTCAGATACAGGACCAGGGTATTGAGTCATTGGTCAGATACAGGACCAGGGTATTGAGTCATTGGTCAGATACAGGACCAGGGTATTGAGTCATTGGTCAGATACAGGACCAGGGTATTGAGTCATTGGTCAGATACAGGACCAGGGTATTGAGTCATTGGTCAGATACAGGACCAGGGTATTGGGTCATTGGTCAGATACAGGACCAGGGTATTGAGTCATTGGTCAGATACAGGACCAGGGTATTGAGTCATTGGTCAGATTCAGGACCAGGGTATTGAGTCATTGGTCAGATACAGGACCAGGGTATTGAGTCATTGGTCAGATACAGGACCAGGGTATTGAGTCATTGGTCAGATACAGGACCAGGGTATTGAGTCATTGGTCAGATTCAGGACCAGGGTATTGGGTCATTGGTCAGATACAGGACCAGGGTATTGAGTCATTGGTCAGATTCAGGACCAGGGTATTGAGTCATTGGTCAGATTCAGGACCAGGGTATTGAGTCATTGGTCAGATTCAGGACCAGGGTATTGAGTCATTGGTCAGATACAGGACCAGGGTATTTAGTCATTGGTCAGATACAGGACCAGGGTATTGGGTCATTGGTCAGGAACAGGACCAGGGTATTGGGTCATTGGTCATCATGACTAGCTGTCAGGCACTAGACTGTGCCCACTGTGTGTTTCAGAGTCATGTGTCTGTCTCACAGGACTCCTGTGCTTTCCTGCCAGATGTTCTATCCTTTTTGATCTGCCCTCTCATATCCCAATGGACCAGATGGAATAACAGCATGAATAAAACTTCACAGCCTCTGTATACCAATCAGTGGAGGCTGGGGGTAAGAGGCAAAGGAGGATGGGCTCATTGTAATGGCTGGAATGGAATGAATGGAACGGAATCAAACATGTGGTTTCCATATGTTTGTGTTTGATACCGTACCAATTATACCATTCCAGATATTACAATGAGCTATAGCTCCCCCTGCCATCCTCCTCTGATCCCAATGGATAGATATTAGAAATGACATTGGCTTTTTTGGGGTCCAGCCCAGCAGATACACGCCTGACTCTACTAGCTAATAATCTTGAAGAGTTTGACTAGTTAAGTTGTGTAAAAAAAGCAAAAAAAAGCAAAAGCCTGCCCAGCAGAAACCAAACTGACCCTCAGCAGATAAGAATGGCCATCCCTGGTGATCAGCCATTGATCCTGTTTATTACTAGACCAGTGCCTTGTTTCCCTACAACCACTATATTGACTCTTCCTAAGTTCACTGCAGCTCAGAAGCAGTCGCTGAAGTCACCTAGACTCCCATTGTTCCCCATGCACTGCTAGAGTAAAACAGAGGTCTAGTCAGCCCTGGCCCTGGCCCCAGCAGCAGTCACAGCTGTCCCAAACCCTGTAAACGCTCTGACTGAAGACAGACACCATCTGTTGCTTCTTTCTCTCTCTCTACTGTCATATCCTCTTTTGCCTGCTCTCTCTCTCCCCCTCTCTCTCCCTCTCTCTCCTCTCTCTCCTCCTACTCCCTTTCTCCCTCTCTCTCTCTCCTCCTACTCCCTCGCTCTCCTCCTACTCCCTCTCTCTCCTCCTACTCCCTCTCTCCTCTCTCTCTCCTCCTACTCCCTCCCCCCTCTCGCTCTCCTCCTACTCTCCCTCTCCCTCGCTCTCTCTACTCCTTCCTCTTTTGCCTGCTCTTCCTCTTTCTCTCCTTCTCTCTCTCCCTCCCTTCTCCCCATCTTTCTGGTAGGGATAGGAATCCCCACCCCCATAGAAAATATGGTTGATGTTTCTCTTGGCATGTAATGTTTGCAGCTCTGGCTGACTTCCTGTTTAGCGGGCAGTGGAGTGGAGGGAAGATTCCTGCAGCAGGCCTGAAGGGAGAAAAAGAGCAGCATGTAGAAACTGAAAAAGAAACAGATTATGTATTTTAAAGTTACTGGGAAGCCATGTTAAACTTGTGCAGAGTACATGTTTATAGTGCTAGTTAGCGAGTGTCTGATGATGAGATTGGTTGATTTTCTTACATAGTTACAAAACTGTAAAATATCTCCAGTAAAGAGTGTGTTTATTTAGGTAGAATCTTAAATGAGCGTTACAGTAAGAGCTGACTGAACAATAACAACCATCATCCTACACCATATAGCCCATGTTGACAAACATACAGTCTACACCATATAGCCCATGTTGACAAGCATACAGTCTACACCATATAGCCCATGTTGACAAACATACAGTCTACACCATATAGCCCATGTTGACAAACATACAGTCTACACCATATAGCCCATGTTGACACACTTACAGTCTACACCAGTGTCTCTCAACCCTCCTCTGCTTCCTCAGGCCCAGCACAGAGACACCTACGTGGAAGAGCGGTATGGGAAGTACAACCTGAGCGACCCGTTCCTGGCTCTGCAGAGGGACAGCGATGCCTTGGGAGGGCAGAGCTCTGGGTACCACCAGGCTGCAGCATGCTTCAGCCCCCTGGCTGTACTCAAGCTGGTGGTCACCCACTGCAGGAAGATGCAGGAGAAGATGCTGGCCCAACTAGCTGCAGCTGAGAGCAGGCACAGGAAGGTAGGTCTGGGGCTGGCGCTTGGGCAGTGGATGAAGATGGGTTTGGGACTGGAACTGGTGCTGCAGCTGGGACTGGGTTTGGGACTGGAGCTGGGACTGCAGCTGGGACTGGGTTTGGGACTGGGGCTGCAGCTGCAGCTGCAGCTGGGACTGGGGTTGAGACTGGGTGTGGGACTGGGACTGCAGCTGGGACTGGGTTTGGGACTGGGGCTGCAGCTGCAGCTGGGACTGGGGTTGAGACTGGGTGTGGGACTGGGGCTGCAGCTGGGACTGGGTTTGGGACTGGGGCTGCAGCTGCAGCTGGGACTGGGGTTGGGACTGGAGCTGGGACTGCAGCTGGGACTGGGTTTGGGACTGGAGCTGGGGCTGCAGCTGGGACTGGGTTTGGGACTGGAGCTGGGGCTGCAGCTGCAGCTGGGACTGGGGTTGAGACTGGGGCTTCAGCTGGGACTGGAGCTGGAGCTGCAGCTGGGACTGGGGTTGAGACTGGCTATGAGACTGGGGTTTAGATGCCAACCCCGTCACTCTTGATTAGATTAATAATAAACTAGCTGGCTACCAAAGCATAACTAATCAGGAGGGGCTATTTTCCACCTTGACCCAGGGAAGTAT
Organism: Salvelinus fontinalis; assembly: GCF_029448725.1. NCBI lineage: Eukaryota > Metazoa > Chordata > Actinopteri > Salmoniformes > Salmonidae > Salvelinus > Salvelinus fontinalis. The sequence continues at coordinate 72,605,771 of NC_074667.1, forward strand.
TTAGTGAGCAGAATATCCTAACCTGAGAACTGATCATTTCTGTGTCTCTGTCTCCCCCCTGGGGTTGTGTCAGGCCATTGCAGATCTGGAGGAAGAGAGGAGAAGGCATGCAGAGGACACAGCCGAGGGCGATGATGTCACTTGCATCCTGGAAAAGGAGAGGGAACGCCTCTTGCAACAGGTAGAGTTAACATCGATATCTGAGTGATGATAACTGCTATGGGCTATTTAGTTTTTATCCATTGTAACCTATTCTACTCTATTCTGTGCCTTTAGCTGGAGTTTGAGCGAGGCCAGTTGTGTCGTCTGGAGAAGGAACAGAAGAAGGTCCTGGAGCAGCTGGAGGAGGAGCGGGTGCAGCATAAGCAGCTCTCCTCTGCCCTGGCCAAGGAGTGCAAGTGGGCCAGCCAGCGGGCCCTGGAGGAGGGCCACCGCCTGGCTGGGGCAGGCCGTAGGCTGGAGAAGGAGCAGGGAGAAGTCCTTGCCCTGAGGGCTGAGCTGCAGGAGGAGAGGAGGAGGGCCCTGCAGATAGAGGCCAGGGTGGAGGAGCAGCTGGCTGAGTTCGATACGGAGAGGGAGCAGCTCCGCTCCCGGCTCAAGAAAGAGGAGGCCCAGTGCTGCCAGCTGCGGGAGCAGGTGGAGGCCCTGAAGAGAGAGCTGCAGGGAGAGAGGGGAGCTGAGGATGAGAGGAGAGAATATCCTGTGGACACCAGTGGAGGGTCACCACCACCACCCCCACACCCCAGCCAGGCAGAAGGGGGCGAGACTGAGGAACCTAAAGTCAACGGGCACCATGACTGCCCCAGAGAGGAGCAGGTGCCAGCCCTTCCTGACAGTTTGGGCCAGGACAACTGGAGTGAGAACAGCAGCTCTGTCCTGGAGTCCCCTGCCCTCCTGACCAAAATTCTATCCCCCTGCAGCACGGGGCCCTCCTCTGTCATCTCCTCCCCATGCTCCTCTCCTCAGCTGGCCACCAGCCCCAGCTACCAGTCCTCCTACCAGGTAGGCATCAACCATCGCTTCCACGCTGCTCGCCACAAGTTTCAGGGCCACACTGACCCAGAGCAGCAACAGCAGCAGCAGGGTGGAGGAGGGGGTGGTAGCCTGCCTCACTCCCCCAGAGACCTGTCCCCAACCCCCAGCCCATCCCCTGAGCCCGTCTCTGTCCCTGTCCACAGCCCGGCCAAGCAGCTGGCCCGCAGCACCGTCACCCAGGTCCTGTCCCGCTTCACAGTCCAGCAGGGGGCCAAACCTCCGCCACCCAATAGTTCTCCCTTTGGCACTGACTACCGTAACCTGGCCCTGGCCCCCTCCTCCCCTGTCATCCCCAGGGCCTCTGGTGCTGCTCTGCCTCTGGGGGTCCGCTCACCTACCATCCCCCGAGCAGAGAGGGGCAACCCGCCCCCCATCCCCCCTAAGAAGCCTGCCCTGGCCCAGTCTCCAGCGTCGCCCATCCCTGGTACCAGAGCCAACCACTTCCCTGAGCTGTCTGGAAGCTGTGGTCTCACCAGCAGCCAGGAGAATGTTAAAGAGCTGGATATGGTGGTGTCCTCCACCAGCTAGTCTAGCCTGCTACTGGGTGCTACTAGCGCTGTTCTTTTACACTGCTCACACGTTTGTATGCAGAGAGACGCTCCAAAGCACTGTCAAGTTAACTGCATTGATTGGATTTTTTTTTTACATGCGGTCCATTTCATTCTTCTATAGCGCTATACACTGAGTTGACAAAACATTAGGAACACCTTCCTAATATTGACTTGCACCCTCTTTTAGCCCTCAGAACCGCCTCAATTTGTTGGGACATGGACTCTACAAGGTGTCCAATGCTTCCCACAGTTGTATCAAGCTGGCTGGATGTCCTTTGGACCATTCTTGATACACACGGGAAACGTTTGAGCGTGAAAAACCCGTTGCAGTTCTTGTACCCCGTTCAAAGGCACTTAAACCTTTTGTCTTGCCCATTCACCCTGTCCATGTCTCAATTGTCTCAAGGCTAAAACATCCTGATTTAACTTGTCTCCTCCCCTTCATGTACACTAATTTAAGTGAATTTAACAAGTGACATCAATAAGGGATCATAGCTTTAACATGGATTCACCTGGTCCGTCTGTCATGGAATGAGCAGGTGTTCCTAATGTTTTGTACACGCACTGTAGATATATTTGTACGTATCAATTTTTTGCTTTCTGAATCGTAGTAAATAAAATAACAATAATAAGAAATAATAATAATAATAATAATAGCATAAGTTTATTCAGTAAAATGGTGAAAAACAGGCAAAAATGCATGTCAGTTGCTGCGTACAGTCATGGGCCAATCAAATCTCTCTCTCTGCAGTACTTATAATCAGGGTTGGGCTCAATTCAGAATGTTGGAATTGACTCCCATTCAACTCATGAGTTGAAATTGAATTGGCCACACCCCACAAGATGTAGAATTTGAGGGAGTGACAGGAAGTGGAATTTAATTCAGTACAATTCAAAGAAATTCCACTCAGTCATAGAACATGAGAGTTTCATTGAATCTGACAGGTCACATTTCCAGTTACCAAATAATATATCACTTTTCTCTGGAAACAGTGTTCATATACTTTCTTCACCTCTGTGCTTAGAATAGCCTATTATATTTCCTCCAAGCATTTCATTTGTTTGGCTTCTATTTGAAGGCCTCAGGGTCAACTTGATGGATATACTAATGCATTCTGGGAAATGTAGTATTTTCTCAATATTGAACAACATTTAAGTGATTAATGAAATACAGTTTGTCCTGAAAATCAATTGTTTCAATAATATATTCATGTATATAATGACATGTTTGATGTACAAGATGTACAGTATATTTGTATGGACTACACCCAATATAGAATAGGCATTTGAATTGCATTGCATTTCCCTGAATTCAATTCTATTTCCTTTCAATCAAATTAAAATTTAAATTCGGTATCCTGTTGACTACTTCAATTCAAATTCAATTCAAATTCAGTAATTGTATTGGAATTTATGAGACATTCTCAATTACATTCTGAATTGAGTCCAACACTGCTTATAATACAGCTTCGGAAATTGAGTTAGGAAATATGCATATCTCTAAATCAGGATTTGGATTTAGCCTACTTTGTTGTTCTGGAAATACTGAATAAAATAAGAGAGTTTATCCTGAACTTCAGAGTTTAATAATGAAACTGGGCGGCTTATAAACCCATTATATTTCCTAACATGGCACATGATTTTAACATTCTGTATCTTCAAGTCTTGATCAGTTGACAATATGTATAATGTATACAGTATTATTATTAATATCATGTATTATGTGTATAGTAATTACTATAAAAAAATTATATTTTCTCTCATACCAATGGTTAATTCGGTTTTTATATGGTACATCAGCATTAAATGTTACCTTAGTACATCACTTGGCTGTCAGGACTGGTAATCAGCATTGCTACATGGTTTAGTAAGACAATAAAGTATTATATTATAGTTATAGTATTACATAGAATTTACTGTACTATAACTTGTGTTATTTACCCCATAGCTATTCTGGCAATGATGATGGGGTAGTTGTGGGGGAAAATATCAACGTATTATACATCATAAAAATGTAATATATTGTAGTATTGTCACTTAATGATTTCTGCTTGCATTTGATGTTAATTTCATTGAATATGATCTTAAAGATCCAATGCAGACATTTTTATCTCAATATCAATGAATTACTGGGTGACATTTAAGTACCTTACTGTGATTGTTTTCAATTAAAATGTTCAAATAGAAACAAAAAATAGCTTTTTAGCAAAACCAAATATGGACCAACTCCATATTAATGCCCATGATTTTGGAATGAGATGTTCGACGAGCAGGTACTTTTTGGCCATGTAGTGTATGTATACACAGCACAATTCACAGCACAATTCTATTTTACAGTACTCAGATTATTATGTATTGTACTGCATTGCATAACCTTTTAAACTTCCATGCATATGATTGAATGTTAATGATTTTTTATACCATGCTAATCATATGATTTGTTCCAGTATTATCCATGATGGATATAAAATGAGTCCGCTCACTTCCTCGCCCTCACTGTATCTATTTATATATCTATTGATCAATAACCCTGGTCTGGTAGTTTCCAACGCACATTAAAAGATCTGACCATGCTTTTCTGTATTTACTGGTTGTCCACTGCTTTCTTCTGGTCTATGAGAGAATCTCCATTGCATTTCCTTGATTCCTTGCGTCCTCTCTCCTCGTGTCATTCACAAAACCCATTGGATGAGAAAGTCATAGGGGCGGGAACTCTAACCTTCTGATCCAATGGATTTTGAGAAGGAGGTGAGGAGAGAGTATGTGAGGAATCATGGAAATGCATGCAATTGAAATTGTTCCTCTTTTGAATCCCACTATTTGTGGTCCTATCCACCAGGTGTCCCTGTTTCATTATGTAGCAGGCAAAGGTACTCACGCTCGCTGTCTCTGGTATAAAGCCCACAGTCAACAGATAACACTGGAAAATCACTGTGTACACACACCTCTACTACACACACAATGAATGGCGCTCGCTCTAATGACAGCCAACAGAAAAGGATTGGACTTAACAGCTCTGGTTAAAGTTAAATAAAGGTTAAATGAAAATAAAATATGTAAAGTTGTAATTACCACACCACTTACAACTTTCCCATGAATAAGGCATTGATGCTTCAACCCAAAACATGCATGTTGTATTCTTCTGGTATGTGATCGTCTTTTGGGTGTTGACTCAATCAAGAGTAGCACAAAGGCAGCCACGAGCTGTTGTGAAATTGCAAATAAAATGAAGAACAGGAAGGCCTCTACACTGTTTATGCTCCCAATTCAAGCGGTGAATATTTTCTGTTCTTCACATGTATTCTTTATTAGCCCAGCACCTACGTTTTTTAAGGATTTGAGTATGACCACAAACTTTTCAATTGAAATAGTGTAATTTTTTTTCAACTTGTTTCATACAATCTGTAGTTTGAAATGTTACAGTGAAGTAGATGTATACAATTTCTGTCTCATCCAAAGTCAGTCCATTAGTAACCCAGCACTCCGTTGCTCATATTTAACATGTCTCCTATATGGTCCAACATGTTCCTTACTATGGCCCGGTATCTGAAGCCAAAGTTAAGTCATTTCAGAGTGAGTGACCTTATGGAGTGTGGAGCAGGTCAGGGTGTGCTGACCAACCGACCGGGGTAGCAGACCCGTTTCTCAGCAGTTCCTCCTCTCCTCTCCTGCCTGCATTGGAACAGAGCGGGTCACCTCCCCTGCTCCACTCACCTCATTAACATTCCTGTGTGGGACAGCAGGGCCGCATTGCGAGGCCAACACAGACATGTCTGGCCTCCAGCAAAGCTCTCTCAGTAAACACAGTCCCTGGATGATGAGCTGTGAGTGGCCACATCTGAGCTGCTGTGACAGGCTAGGGCTCAGGCAGGTCCTATCTGCCGGCCCGGGCTGAGGGCAGCTGAAGGCCAGAGCGGAGGCAGACTAAGCTCCCATGTCTGATGCCAGCCCATCATTTGACCTAGAGACATTTTACTGTCCTCTAAGACTAGTTTGCTAATGAAGCACTTTTTCTTAGAAAAGAAAGTGGTTCTTTAAGTAAAAATAGCACTAGAATAGCATAATGTCTGTTACCTCCACAACCAGGAGGTTCTACAACAGACTATGCTATAAATCGTTGTGGTACAGCATGAGAGAGCCAAGGGACATACTGTAGCAAGGTACAGTAATAAGACATGGTGTAGTTAGTAGGATGTGATATGATATCATCCTCAACTACCGGTAGGTGTGTCGGACAAGGTGTGAACAAAATTCACGCCAGAGAGGTCAAGGTGAACACATTAGCCATTGGGATTTACAGAGAGAATTTACAACCCCTTCACAGACCTCCAACCACAAAATATCCCGAGTGACTGTTCGCACTGTCCCGACCCTGTAAGAGGAGATCTATTAACAGGCCGAAGGAAGTGACATGCGGTAGTGGCTGGCTATGTCGCCATGTCGTCATCCAGGCCAGGACAGACATCTGATGGGACAGGCACAGTCTCTCCCCTGCCACTGTCCTCCTGTCCAAAATTAGCCTGGACCATGAGCCTGGCCCAGAATAGGAGGAATGGTCGCATTGTGGCATGGTGCTGAGCGCTCAGTCCACAACTGGAGCGTTCTAGACAGGGGGCACACTGGCCCATCACCTGCTTTCTGTAAAGCAATTTGTTATAGAGTTGTCACTGTAAAATCTACAGCCCGTCCAGGAGGTAAAGAAAGACAGGGTCATATGGATTTAGGACACCGCAGCCTGGGTCTGGCTGTGATGTAACCAAAGGAAGGACAAACACTTCAAGCTTAGCCAGTAGCTGTGGGTAGACACATCTTTTTTATGTACAGTGAAGCATGTATGCTCTGTTTTAAAATAAAAAGATTTGTGAGGCCAAAAACAACTGTGATGTGTCATGTCATATAATTAAGCAGACAATAATTGAATTAGGCTTCTGAATCCCCTGCTCCCCTCACTCCCAAGAGAGACACATATTGCGCCGCCGCTGTCCATGTGTTGGTCATTTTAGACCACTCCCAGAACCACCTCCACTGTCTATGTGTTGGTCATTTTAGACCACTCCCAGAACCACCTCCACTGTCTATGTGTTGGTCATTTTAGACCACTCCTAGAACCACCTCCACTGTTCATGTGTTGGTCATTTTAGACCACTCCTAGAACCACCTCCACTGTTCATGTGTTGGTCATTTTATACCACTCCCAGAACCAACTCCACTGTTCATGTGTTGGTCATTTTAGACCACTCCCAGAACCAACTCCACTGTTCATGTGTTGGTAATTTTATACCACTCCCAGAACCACCTCCACTGTCTATGTGTTGGTCATTTTAGACCACTCCCAGTACCACCTCCACTGTTCATGTGTTGGTAATTTTATACCACTCCCAGAACCAACTCCACTGTTCATGTGTTGGTAATTTTATACCACTCCCAGAACCACCTCCACTGTCCATGTGTTGGTCATTTTAGACCACTCCCAGAACCACCTCCACTGTTCATGTGTTGGTAATTTTATACCACTCCCAGAACCACCTCCACTGTCTATGTGTTGGTCATTTTAGACCACTCCCAGAACCACCTCCACTGTTCATGTGTTGGTAATTTTATACCACTCCCAGAACCACCTCCACTGTCTATGTGTTGGTCATTTTAGACCACTCCCAGAACCACCTCCACTGTTCATGTGTTGGTCATTTTAGACCACTCCCAGAACCCACTCCACTGTTCATGTGTTGGTCATTTTAGACCACTCCCAGAACCACCTCCACTGTTCATGTGTTGGTAATTTTATACCACTCCCAGAACCACCTCCACTGTTCATGTGTTGGTAATTTTATACCACTCCCAGAACCACCTCCACTGTTCATGTGTTGGTAATTTTAGACCACTCCCAGAACCCACTCCACTGTTCATGTGTTGGTCATTTTAGACCACTCCCAGTACCACCTCCACTGTTCATGTGTTGGTCATTTTAGACCACTCCCAGTACCACCTCCACTGTTCATGTGTTGGTCATTTTAGACCACTCCCAGAACCCACTCCACTGTTCATGTGTTGGTCATTTTAGACCACTCCCAGAACCACCTCCACTGTTCATGTGTTGGTCATTTTAGACCACTCCCAGAACCACCTCCACTGTTCATGTGTTGGTCATTTTAGACCACTCCCAGAACCACCTCCACTGTCTATGTGTTGGTCATTTTAGACCACTCCCAGAACCACCTCCACTGTTCATGTGTTGGTCATTTTAGACCACTCCCAGAACCACCTCCACTCTCCATGTGTTGGTCATTTTAGACCACTCCCAGAACCACCTCCACTGTTCATGTGTTGGTCATTTTAGACCACTCCCAGTACCACCTCCACTGTTCATGTGTTGGTCATTTTAGACCACTCCCAGAACCACCTCCACTGTCCATGTGTTGGTCATTTTAGAGCACTCCCAGAACCACCTCCACTGTTCATGTGTTGGTCATTTTAGACCACTCCCAGAACCACCTCCACTGTTCATGTGTTGGTCATTTTAGACCACTCCCAGAACCACCTCCACTCTCCATGTGTTGGTCATTTTAGACCACTCCCAGAACCACCTCCACTGTTCATGTGTTGGTCATTTTAGACCACTCCCAGAACCACCTCCACTGTTCATGTGTTGGTCATTTTATGCAGCTGCTGTATTGTTGTTTGACCTTTACTTAGGTCTCTGACTAATGCTCCTGGATTTGTGCTGATTATTATGACCCAACACATTCACACATGCTCCCATTGTCCAGCAGCCTCTTCCCTAGCTGCTCACACATAGCACCTATCAACTACAAATGAACTGTGATAAGTACAAGGCCAGGAGTGTCCTTGAACATAGCTCTTTGTTTCCACATTAGCCAGACGAGCTGATGAATACTATCAGGCCAGAGCCATGTCTGTAGTGACAGTAAGATACCATGCACTTCCATTGAATAAAAATATGCTGTGAACCTAAACTGTGATGTTGAGTATTGAGTCGGCCGCTGGGTGTTTGTTTGACAGGTAAGTGGCTGTAAGTCAGGAGAAGTCCATGGATCTGACCTGAAGGTCAGGTTGAGTTTTTCATGACCAGACCTAACTGAGTACAGCGGGCCGGCAGCGACAGAGCTTCTGCTCTTCTTCTATATAGACCCAGTACATACATGTCTTATTCTATATAGACCCAGTACATACATGTCTTATTCTATATAGACCCAGTACATACATGTCTTATTCTATATAGACCCAGTACATACATGTCTTATTCTATATAGACCCAGTACATACATGTCTTATTCTATATAGACCCAGTACATACATGTCTTATTCTATATAGACCCAGTACATACATGTCTTATTCTATATAGACCCAGTACATACATGTCTTATTCTATATAGACCCAGTACATACATGTCTTATTCTATATAGACCCAGTACATACATGTCTTATTCTATATAGACCCAGTACATACATGTCTTATTCTATATAGACCCAGTACATACATTTCTTATTCTATATAGACCCAGTACATACATTTCTTATTCTATATGGAGACCCAGGACATACATTTCTTATTCTATATGGACACCCAGTTCATACATTTCTTATTCTATATGCAGACCCAGTACATACATGTCTTATTCTATATACACACCTAGTACATACATTTCTTATTCTATATGGACACCCAGTACATACATTCATTGTTCTATAGATAGACCCAGGACATACATTTCGTATTCTATATGCAGACCCAGGACATACATTTCATATTCTACAGATAGACCCAGTACATACCTTTCTTATTCTATATGCAGACCCAGTACATACATGTCTTATTCTATATGCAGACCCAGTACATACATGTCTTATTCTATATGCAGACCCAGTACATACATGTCTTATTCTATATAAACACCCAGGACATAACTTTCTTATTCTATATGCAGACCCAGTACATACATGTATTATTCTATATGCAGACCCAGTACATACATGTATTATTCTATATGCAGACCCAGTACATACATTTCTTATTATATATGGACACCCAGTACATACATTCATTGTTCTATAGATAGACCCAGTACATACCTTTCTTATTCTATATGCAGACCCAGTACATACATGTCTTATTCTATATAAACACCCAGGACATACCTTTCTTATTCTATATGCAGACCCAGTACATACCTTTCTTATTCTATATGCAGACCCAGTACATACCTTTCTTATTCTATATACACACCCATGACATACCTTTCTTATTCTATATACACACCCAGGACATACATTTCTTATTCTATATGCAGACCCAGTATATACATGTATTATTCTATATGCAGACCCAGTACATACATTTTCCTGGCTTTAAGGTTCAACTTCTCTTGTTTTTTCCCTCTCAACCTTTATGATCTCCTGCTCTTCAAATAAATACACTCACGGTCTCTTCTCAAGAGTTATCAAGATGACCATGCTACAAAGGAAAACACTTACTTTATCCTCACAATTGATAAGTGATCCATAAGGTATTTTCTCTAAAGGTTGAAGGTTATATAGGTGAGGTTACTGTATGGGATAGGGTTAGGGGTATAGCGTTTATTTTTGTACACAAAAATCATATATTTGAGAGACAATGTACTCCGTTCTTTGTAGTAGACTATGGTCTGATAGTGAAGGGAAAACTTAGTCGGTTGCACAACTGAATGTGTCTTCCGCAGTTAACCCAGCCCCTCTGAATATTCGGTGGGCTGCCTTAATTCACGTCATCGACGCCTGGGGAGCAGTTGTTGTTGGCGGTTAACTGTCTTGCTCAAGGGCAGAAAGAACGGCAGATTTTTCCACCTCGCTGGCTCAAGGATTCAAACTATCGGCCTTTTGGTTACTGGCCCAGTGCTCTTAACCACTAGATTACCTGCCACCCCGTGGTGACAACCATTCACTCTCAAAGGCATCCAGCTGGGATCCAATGGCAGGCCAAGCATGTGCTGAAACAGCTAACCAGGCCAGGCCAGGCCAAGCATGTGCTGAAACAGCCAACCAGGCCAGGCCAGGCCAAGCATGTGCTGAAACAGCCAACCAGGCCAGGCCAGGCCAAGCATGTGCTGAAACAGCCAACCAGGCCAGGCCAGGCAAAGCCTGTGCTGAAACAGCCAACCAGGCCAGGCCAGGCAAAGCATGTGCTGAAACAGCCAACCAGGTCAGGCCAGGCCAAGCATGTGCTGAAACAGCTAACCAGGCCAGGCCAGGCCAGGCCAAGCATGTGCTGAAACAGCTAACCAGGCCAGGCCAGGCCAAGCATGTGCTGAAACAGCTAACCAGGCCAGGCCAGGCCAGGCCAAGCATGTGCTGAAACAGCCAACCAGGCCAGGCCAGGCCAAGCATGTGCTGAAACAGCTAACCAGGCCAGGCCAGGCCAAGCATGTGCTGAAACAGTCAACCAGGCCAGGCCAGGCCAAGCGTGTGCTGAAACAGCCCCCCCCCTCCCCCCCCTGGACAGATTATGAGGCCTTTCAGTCTATCTCTATGGAGATACCAAGTTCCTAGTTAATGATGTGTCAAAGCATGAAAGCTTGACCTCTCATAGTTGAAGGTGCCCCAAGCAAAACTTTCTCCAGCGCTGGCTGTGCTGACACAATGAAACTCCAGACACATACCTGTTTTACTCCCACATCATAGCTTACAATGCTATGTGCCATATGTAAAACATCTAGATGAGACAAGTTGATGTCATCTCAAGAAAATCAAGAGATGAGAGTAGTTACCGATGAGACTTATGGTTAATATTCACCTCATTGGAAAGCTCATGGCCACCCTGTTTGCCTTGTTTAAGCTCTTGCATGTGCACTAACTGCCTTAAGATACACTGTCAATAACGGTCTGTTTATTCAGTCATTTCTGTTTAATTGGTAATTTCAGATACATTTCATAGGCCTAAGCAGTGTGCAATGTCATCTCCTAAAATAAACTACAGATTGTGTGGTCCCAGCCATCACACCATGTGGTCCTCATAGTAGTGGTTTTTATGGGCTTAACACAACACCATAATGCATATGTAAGCAGTGAAATATATTACAGTTTTGGGTTGTTTCTTAGATTGCTATGTATTTGTATAACACACATAGAAATGTATTTGATATATTAGGTTGTGTTTCATGAGGAAAATAGTGGCAAAGGAAATGAAAGGCAATGGGATGAAAAGGACACCAACACCAAACAACATGAAACTAGATTTTCACCACTTTCATCCATCCATAAATTACTGAACTCATTTCTATAGTTTTAATTTGGTTGGAGCCAAAACATAGGCATTTTATTATTGGTTATAGAACGCGCAAAGAAAAGGGAGCTCTTCTTTTATGCATGGTCAATTCTAGCCTGAGCACATAAACAAATAGTTCCATTCATTCATTGAATTATTTCCATATGACTTAGTTAACTTAATGAAAAGTCATTGAGATGAAAAAGTACTTAGATCATTTTCTTCATAGGCCACATCAGACGCTTTATCATCAATCAATGAGGAGTCACCCCCTTTAGATTTGTGTGTATTAGGTAGTTGTTGGGGAATTGTTAGATTTCTGTTATAGATTTGTGTGTATTAGGTAGGGGAATAGGGGGAATTGTTAGATTACTGTTATAGATTTGTGTATATTAGATAGTTGTAGGGAATTGTTTAGATTACTTGTTAGATATTACTGCACTGTTGGAACTAGAAGTACAAGCATTTCGCTACACTCGCATTAACTTCTGCTAACCATGTGTATGTGACTAATAAAATTTGAATCGTTTAAATATCACCAATATTTAAACGGCTATGTAAGGTAGATAACTTTTACTTGTCGACATTTAAATATAACGTCCCTGACCTTACCGTGCACATACCGGTGTTTGTAATTGTCTAACAAAAGAGGGGCATGGACAGCTGACGTGGTGGTGCAGTGTTTTGTCCTGCGGCGCATCTTCAGTCCCGACTGAGAAGAAGACCGCGGCGTAGCTATCTGTCTCATCCTCGGACAGATGAGTGACTGACTTTACCTACCAGGGACAAGCAGTGGTTTCAGTGCCATCTTTTTTCACAGTCTGTGATACCTGTGTTTGGGTTTGCAACTTCTTCAGCTTCACCTGTTATTCACGTCGAATGTCAAACAAATAGCCTAGGCTAGACAAACAATACGCAACAACGAGGAAAAGGGTTATCGTTGGCAACCCGAACATCTGGCTGGACATTTGTGACAGTTTCTCAGAAGATTTGTCTTCATTCGATTTACTTTTACCAGACTGACTGTTGATGAGCATTGCCTCGTCTCGAATAAATCAGAGACAAACAATGGCTTTAATGAACTGACAAGATATCAAATTAGCCTTTTGAAACAAGATGGATAGAATTGTTCAACTTCTATAGATAGGCAGGTTTTCACCCAATTATGAACACCAAACCATCGCCCAGGACTTGTATTCTTCATTTTATATTGTATGCCTTCTGTTCATGAAAATAGAAATGTTTTGTTTCTTCAAACCCCGAGGATATTCCAGGACCAGGGCTAGGTCTCGAAATGGGACAATATCCCGACACTCCTCCAACTCAACCTCAAGACTATATTTTACCTTTATTCTGCTGCTTCTCATCTTCACGCCTAGAGTGGATTCTTCCTGGTGGTGAGTGCTTTCTTTCATGTGCGCTTGATCCTGCTGAAATAATCATATCGTTTCTATCCAAGATTACATCTTTAATTTATGTCTAGGAGAGCTCTGTCATTGATATCCAGGATTAGATCTGAGTTTCCAGTGGTTTGGGATGACCAGTTGTCTTCTTAATGAGCTAATTCTAGAATATTCCAAGACCTTGCAAAAGCTAGCCCTATTTATTTTGGCTATTTAGGAGTCGAAAATATAAGTGTGGAGAAATCATATTGCCTAATGCATATATAATGGATAAATATGAATGTAAGAAATAAAGACATCATTATAAACTCATCATTAAATATGCAAAACGTCTTGAACAAAGTCAAGATCAAATGTAAAGCATGTTTATATTTCAATGAAGGTTTTAGGGAAATGGTTTAGGCATACAATCAAAAATTCTGTAATAATAATAATACATTTTGTAAGAGTATATTCTGAGTAGGCTACATTTGCTTTTCACTGAAACCTGAGTTCATGTCTATGTTTATCCCAAGCCTGAGATTGCTAATTATGTCTTGAGATATTTGAATTATCCTCGGGATGCAGGAGATGGGAACAATAACAAACACTAAATGATAGGCTATATCACTATTATGTGGCAATAATAGTTTAACTCAATACACCCTTTGAAGTCTATACCTCCATCACACCTTAGAATTAGACTTATACCCTGCTGGAACCTGTAAAGAGATCACAGCCAACTCCAATTCAAACAGCCACAGGGGGGATGTGTGTGGATTGGAGTTTTAAAACATCAAAACAAACAACAGCACACTGTGTTCATGAAGATACATGGACTGAGGGACTTTCCACTATCAATCTTGCATATTGGAAATGGCAGATGCAGGCAGTGGTGCATGAAAAAGGGTTCCTTGATGATTTCTCTTGAGGGTAAGAACCCAGGGTGTATAAAGGAAGTGCCTACCTCCAACACTCCAATCTTACTGCGGCGCAAAACATGATAAATCAGCTTTCGGCTAGGGGCAAAATCTTCATTTTCTATTCTGTTTTTATAGTTGAACTAGTTAAATAATTCAAGTGGGCTCAACTCAAAAAATAATTTGATGTAAACAACACTGAGATATTGTATGACTGAATAAAAATAAGGCAGTGTGTGTAATTAAAACAGTGAAGTGAGGCAGAGCGGGGAGACATGGTAGCTCTCTCCAGACCAAGATTCTAAATATGATTTATATAGTCCAGTTTCTTTTCTCATCATAATCGTGATCATTCAGATAAGCAGCAACGTGTTCTCTGGTGTTCTGGACTGATTGTCCTCCCTCCAAACTACGTATGAGGCGTAGAAACAGTCAGGGTCTTTTGGCTCAGCTCTCTACTCTCTCTATGGAGAGAATAAACACTGTGTCTCTGCTCTGCTTTCCTGCTCATGCTCTGGCAGCAGGGAATGAAGGCAGATTGTTGGGGGGAAGGGACAGGGACAGCCATAACTGGAATGGAAACCCTTTTCTGTTGCTGTCTCAGTGGCACGACACATAATGTAGCTGTGATTAAGCCTGGCGTTAATGATGTTCGGTCATCGTAGGGAGCGGGAAAGTTAGAGGAGCATGCCAGCTTATAGGAGACTGGCGACTTATATCAGACTGGTCACTCATAGGAGACTGGGGACTTATAGGAGACTGGCGACTTATAGGATACTTATAGGAGACGGGAGACTTATAGGAGACTGGCGACTTGTAGGAGACTAGCGACTTGTAGGAGACCGGACACTTAAAGGAGACCGGAGACTTATAGGAGACCGGAGGCTTATAGGAGACCGGACACTTAAAACAGACTGGCGACTTGTACCAGACTGGCGACTTATAGGAGACTGGAAACTTATAGGAGACTGGAGTCGTATAGGAGACTGGAGTCTGATAGGAGACTGGAGTCTGATAGGAGACTGGAGTCTTATATGAGACTGGAGTCTTATAGGAGATTGGAGTCTGATAGGAGACTGGAGTCTGATAGGAGACTGGAGATTAAAGGAGACTGGAGTCTGATAGGAGACTGGAGTCTTATAGGAGACTGGAGACTTATAGAAGACTGGAGACTTATAGGAGACTGGAGTCTTATAAGAGACTGGAGACTTATAGGAGACTGGAGTCTTATAGGAGACTGGAGTCTGATAGGAGACTGGAGTCTTGTAGGAGACTTATAGGAGACTGGATACTTAAAGGAGACTGGAATCTGGTAGGAGACTGGTGACTTATAGGAGACTGGAGTCTTATAGGAGACTGGTGATTTATAGGATACTGGCATCTTATAGGAGACTGGAGTCTGATAGGAGACTGGAGTCTTGTAGGAGACTTATAGGAGACTGGAAACTTATAGGAGACTGGAATTTTATAGGAGACTGGAGTCTGATAGGAGACTGGAGTCTTGTAGGAGACTGGAGACTTAAAGGAGACTGGAGTCTGATAGGAGACTGGAGTCTTGTAGGAGACTGGATACTTAAAGGAGACTGGAGTCTGATAGGAGACTGGACTCTTATAGGAGACTGGAGACTTATAGAAGACTGGAGACTTGTAGGAGACTGGAGTCTTATAGGAGACTGGAGTCTTATAGGAGACTGAAGTCTGATAGGAGACTGGAGTCTGATAGGAGACTGGAGTCTGATAGGAGACTGGAGTCCTGTATGAGACTGGAGATTAAAGGAGACTGGAGTCTGATAGGAGACTGCAGTCTGATAGGAGACTGGAGTCTTGTAGGAGACTTATAGGAGACTGGAAACTTATAGGAGACTGGAATTTTATAGGAGACTGGAGTCTGATAGGAGACTGGAGTCTTGTAGGAGACTGGAGACTTAAAGGAGGCTGGAGTCTGATAGGAGACTGGAGTCTTGTAGGAGACTGGATACTTAAAGGAGACTGGAGTCTGATAGGAGACTGGACTCTTATAGGAGACTGGAGACTTATAGAAGACTGGAGACTTGTAGGAGACTGGAGTCTTATAGGAGACTGGAGTCTTATAGGAGACTGAAGTCTGATAGGAGACTGGAGTCTGATAGGAGACTGGAGTCTGATAGGAGACTGGATCCTGTATGAGACTGGAGATTAAAGGAGACTGGAGTCTGATAGGACACTGGAGTCTTATAGGAGACTGGAGTCTGATAGGAGACTGGAGTCTTGTAGGAGACTGGAGACTTAAAGGAGACTGGAGTCTGATAGGAGACTGGAGTCTTGTAGGAGACTGGAGTCTTATAGTAGACTGGAGTCTTATAGGAGACTGGAGTCTTATAGGAGACTGGAGTCAGATAGGAGACTGGAGTCTTGTAGGAGACTTATAGGAGCCTGGAGACTTAAAGGAGACTGGAGTCTGATAGGAGACTGGAGTCTGATAGGAGACTGGAGTCTGATAGGAGACTGGAGTCTTATAGCAGACTGGAGACTTATAGGAGACTGGAGTCTCATAGGAGACTGGAGTCTTGTATGAGACTTATAGGAGACTGGATACTTAAAGGAAACTGGAGTCTGATAGGAGAATGGAGTCTGACAGGAGACTGGAGTCTTATTGGAGACTGGAGTCTGATAGGAGACTGGAATCTTGTAGGAGACTGGAGACTTAAAAGAGACTGGAGTCTGATAGGAGACTGGAGTCTTATAGGAGACTGGAGTCTTATATGAGACTGGAGTCTGATAGGAGACTGGAGTCTTACAAAAGACTGTAGTCTTATTGGAGACTGGAATCTCATAAGGGACTGGAGTCTTGTTGGAGACTGATAGGACACTGAAAACTTATAGGAGACCGGAGTCTTGTAGGAGACTGGAGACTTATAGGAGACTGGAGTCTTATAGGAGACTGGAGTCTGATAGGAGACTGGAGTCTGATAGGAGACTGGAGTCTTGTAGGAGACTGGAGATTAAAGGATACTGAAGTCTGATAGGAGACTGGAGTCTGATAGGAGACTGGAGTCTTATAGGATACTGGAGTCTTGTAGGAGACTTATAGGAGACTGGAGACTTAAAGGAGACTGGAGTCTTATAGGAGACTGGAGTCTGATAGGAGACTGGAGTCTGATAGGAGACTGGAGTCGTGTAGGATACTTATGGGAGACTGGAGAAACTTATAGGAGACTGGAGTCTTATAGGAGACTGGAGTCTGATAGGAGACTGGAGTCTTGTAGGAGACTGGAGACTTAAAGGAGACTGGAGTCTTATAGGAGACTGGAGGCTTATATGAGACTGGAGGCTTATAGGAGACTGGAGACTGATAGGAGACTGGAGTCTTGTAGGATACTTTTAGGAGACTGGATACTTAAAGGAGACTGGAGTCTTATAGGAGACTGGAGTCTTATAGGAGACTGGAGTCTTATAGGAGACTGGAGTCTGATAGGAGACTGGAGTCTTGTAGGAGACTTATAGGACACTGAAAACGTATAGGAGACTGGGGTCTTATAGGAGACTGGAGTCTGATAGGAGACTGGAGACTTATAGGAGACTTAAGTCTGATAGGAGACTGGAGTGTGATATGAGATTGGAGTCTTGTAGGAGACTGGAGATTAAAGGAGACTGAAGTCTGATAGGAGACGGGAGTCTGATAGGAGACTGGAGACTGATAGGAGACTGGAGTCTGATAGGAGACTGGAGTCTTATAGGAGACTGGAGTCTGATAGGAGACTGGAGTCTGATAGGAGACTGGAGTCTGGTAGGAGACTAGAGTCTTATAGGAGACTGGAGACTGATAGGAGACTGGAGTCTTATAGGAGAATGGAGTCTGATAGGAGACTGGAGTCTTATAGGAGACTGGAGACTGATAGGAGACTGGAGTCTTATAGGAGACTGGAGACTTATAGGAGACTGGAGTCTTATAGGAGACTGGAGTCTTATAAGAGACTGGCGTCTGATAGGAGACTGGAGTCTTATAGGAGACTGGAGTTGTATAGGAGACTGGAGATTTAAAGGAGACTGGGGTCTGATAGGAGACTGGAGTCTTATAGGATACAGGAGACTTAAAGGAGACTGGAGTCTGATAGGAGACTGGAGTCTGGTAGGGACTAGAGTCTTATAGGAGACTGGAGACTGATAGGAGACTGGAGTCTTATAGGAGAATGGAGTCTGATAGGAGACTGGAGTCATATAGGAGACTGGAGACTGATAGGAGACTGGAGTCTTATAGGAGACTGGAGACTTATAGGAGACTGGAGTCTTATAGCAAACTGGAGTCTGATAAGAGACTGGAGTCTTATAGGAGACTGGAGGCTTATAGGAGATTGGAGACTTATAGGAGACTTGAGTCTGATAGGAGACTGGAGTCTTGTAGGAGACTGGAGTCTTATTGGAGACTGGAGTCTTGTAGGAGACCAATAGGAGACTGGAGACATATAGGAGACTGGAGTCTGATAGGAGACTGGAGTCTTATAGGAGACTGGAGTTTTATAGGAGACTGGAGATTTAAAGGAGACTGGAGTCTGATAGGAGACTGGAGTCTTATAGGAGACAGGAGTCTCATAGGAGACTGGAGTCTTATAGGAGACTGGAGTCTTGTAGGAGACTTATAGGAGACTGGAGTCTTATAGGAGACTGGAATCTTACAGGAGACTAGAGTCTGATAGGAGACTGGAGTCTTGTAGGAGACCAATAGGAGACTGGAGACTTATAGGAGACTGGAGTCTTATAGGAGACTGGAGTCTTATAGGAGACTGGAGTTTTATTGGAGACTGGAGATTTAAAGGAGACTGGAGTCTCATAGGAGACTGGAGTCTTGTAGGAGACCAATAGGAGACTGGAGACTTATAGGAGACTGGAGAATTAAAGGAGACTGGAGTCTTATAGGAGACTGGTGATTTATAGGATACTGGCGTCTTATAGGAGACTGGAGTCTGATAGGAGACTGGAGTCTTATAGGAGACTGGAGTCTGATAGGAGACTGGAGTCTTGTAGGAGACTTATAGGAGACTGGAGACTTATAGGAGACTGGAGACTTATAGGAGACTGGAGTCTTATAGGAGACTGGTGACTTATACGAGACCTTGTCACACTGAATGGCTGCTTCACTGCACTCTGTGTTCCTATTCCAGTCTCAGTGGTCAGGGATCACACTTAGTTAACTGTGTGGACTCTTCCCTGTCTGTGAAAGTTCTTCTGAAGATCTCACATTTCATAACACTTTTATGGCATGTTTCACAGCATGGGATTACAATGAAGCGGGACAGAATGGTTAAATGCACATTGTGCAAGAATTCCTGCTGTTCAATAGTCAATTAAACTGATGATGAATACCCATTGATTCTTGAAGAATATAGCTTGTCACGCATCTGACTGGACCTGACTTCACAATATACAAAGAAAACTAGATAAAAACACATTTGTTTTTGCATAATAATCGTCCCTGGAAGTTTCCCTGGCCTCCCACTGACAGTGCACCTTTCTATCTGATCTGCAGGTACATTGGAGCCCTGGGTGCACGGGTGATCTGTGACAACATTCCAGGCCTGGTGAACAAGCAGCGCCAGCTGTGCCAGCGCCACCCGGACCTCATGCAGTCTATTGGGGAGGGTGCCAAGGAGTGGATCCGCGAGTGCCAGCACCAGTTCCGCCACCATCGCTGGAACTGCAGCACGCTGGACCGAGACCACACTGTCTTTGGCAGGGTCATGCTGCGCAGTAAGTCTGTGTGTGTCCGTGTTTGCGTCTGCGTGTGTGTGTTTCAATGTGTGTGTGTGTGTGTGTGTGTGTGTGTGTGTGTGTGTGTGTGTGTGTGTGTGTGTGTGTGTGTGTGTGTGTGTGTGTGTGTGTGTGTGTGTGTGTGTGTGTGTGTGTGTTAAGAGGTTTAGTATTCAACCACTTGAATCTTGGATGTAACATTCACTGCATGAATTTGATACAGTACATAAAAGTGATGGATTGTTGTAGACTATTACAGAACTATAACGGGACCGCTCAGTTTCCTTTTAGACTTACAGACATCCCAGCCTTAAAGGGAAATGTCCAACAATGTTCAACTTCATGTTCATCATCTCCAGCACCACTCTAACATCAACATACGTGAAAATGGCACATTTCTATGTTTTGTAGTAAAAAAGATAGAGGAATATGTGTTTTTCCAATGACTTCATTGGTGTGCATCGTGTGATTTTTACCAATTATGAGGAGTCGTTGCCTACTAATTGCCTACTAATTGTCTACTAATTGTCCTGTTAATGTCTACTAATTGGTTGATGTCATTGCAAACACAGATCTTCCTCTATCTTTTTTTTTTACAAAACATAAAAACATGATATTTCACATATGTTGATGGTGTGAAATTTCCCTTTAAGGGTATATGCATGTTATATACATATCACAGTTCAACACTTCATACAACAGTTTATCATCTCTATGTACAGATGCGGTCAAATATATTGGCACCCCTTGTACTTTACAATTGAGTGCAATATAGCAGAATGTTCTGTTTTGTCTTTTCAATGGAATGGCTGTTTTTACCTTGTAAGCACCTGCAACTTACCACAGGTGAGATAAATTACATAGTAAACAAGATAACTTGCCTCCAACCCAATGAATTTGAATTTTTAATAATTTCACAATTTTTTACTATGAAGTGAAAAATCTCCAATTCATTTCTTGGTTCTGTGTAAATCAAACAAATACAAAAAATTTGAACGTCAAAAGTTTTTTCAATTTCAACTTCTTTTAGAAGAAATAGATAATCGTGCAACGGTTCTGTCTGCAATAAAGCCCTTTTGTGGGGACAACTCATTATGATTGGCTGGGCCTGGCTCCCCAGTGGGTGGACCTGGCTCCCAAGTGCTGTGCCTCTGCCCAGTCATGTGAAATCCATAGATTAGGGCCTAATTTATTTATTTCAATTAACTGACTGGACATCTGATGAAACTAGTATTTAATACTCCTCAGTTTCATCAGCTGTCCAGGTGGCTGGTCTCAGACGATCCCGCAGGTGAAGAAGCCAGATGTGGAGGGCCTGGGCTGGCGTGATCTGTGGTTGTGAGGCCGGTTGGATATACTGCCAAATTCTGTAAAAAGATGGAGGCGGCTTATGGTAGAGAAATGAACATTCAATTATCTGGCATCAGCTCTGTTGGACATTCCTGCAGTCAGCATGCCAATTGCATGCTCCCTCAAATCTTGAGACATCTGTGGCATTGTGTTGTGTGACAAAACTGGAGATTTTAGAGTGGCCTTTTATTGTCCCCTATACAAGGTGCACCTGTATAATGATCATGCTGTTTAATCAGCTTCTCGATATTCCACACCTGTCAGGTGGATGTATTATCTTGACAAGGAAGTAATGCTCACTAACAGGGATGTAAACAAATTTGTGCACAACATTTAAGAGAAATACGCTTTTTGTGTGTATCGATCATTCCTGGAATCTTTTATTTCATCTCATGAAAAATGGGATTATGTTTTGTTTATATTTTTGTTCAGTAATAGTTTCACCTTCTCCAAGAATGAGGAGAGTTGCAGAAAGTTGGTATTCTCTGAAAACAGGTAGCAGACAGAGAGATCCACATGGTGATGTCTAAACAGTAATAGGAGATGTAAATATTTGGGTAGATGTTTCTGGCAGGCAGACAAAGCCGTGCTCCCTGACATATCGCCTGTGTTCTGGTTCATTGCGTGAGGAGGAATGAAAACTAGAGGTGGGTGGGAAAAGCAGACCAAATAACCCTGAATCTGCTCTCCTCTCAGATGAAAAGATACCTAGTGACTGAGAAAGCTGCCATCTGTGCAAATTAAAGGGTGAAAACGAGAGGCACCTTAAATGGGCTGTTGGTAGCCATGTTTCTTTGTTCTAGCTATCCACCATAGGCCTGCTGTACATGGACGGATTGTACAGGAACATTGTACAGAGGCAAACATGCCCAAGTTCCAAGGACCGTAGACACTGTTTAAATTCAGATTGCATGGGATATAGTGCACACAAACAGATTTTAATCAAATATAGGCATGTTTGTTTCTGTGCAATGTCATCTGGACTATGCAAGTCGAAAGCTTTCAGTTGGGCATATGTTAGTGTTCAAAGCATGAAGTTGGCTCTAGACTGATGTAACTACAGTGTAACGACATGATTACTACAACAAAACAAACTCTGCTAGTATAGTGTAACCGCCTGTTTAAGACTGACTTTGTTTTGCCTGTTTAAGACTGACTTTGTTTTAACCCCCCAAAAAACAAAGAAAAAACAGCTCCAGCCTCACTTCCACCAATTCAGACCATCTATTTCTATTGTGAATTGGCCTTAAACAGAGATGGCCAGCTCTGTTCCATGTGAACTGTCTACGGTTTTTCCTACTCTTCAACTTGGTGACTGATGATAGAACTGAGAAATGAGGTGATGTACTCTCAATCCATTCAATCAATTCAATAATAAATGACATTCATGAATCAGGGAGTGGAGACAATTCCAACTACTGAATCCTGCAAGATACTGTTCTTAATTATACAACAACCTTTTTTGCCAAAGCTGAGATGCTGAAAAAAAATTGCCCAACCAACAGAGGTCTATATTGGTCCACTAATACAGGACTAGTAAAGGCCCAGTGCTCTACTTTCGTGCAATTTTTTTTTTTTCAATTCTTTTAAACTTTTTTAATAAAGTTATTATTATTTGTTAAAAATTCTGGGGGTGCTGCAGCACCACTACTTCCCTCAGCTATGGGAACACATCTGCCCCTCCCTTCCCCGACCTTAACAGAGGCTATCTAACGATGGCATCTTCTAACACATAATCTCCTCCATCATATCACCCCAGGTAGCCGGGAGGCAGCGTTTGTGTATGCCATCTCCTCGGCAGGCGTGGTCTATGCAATTACCAGGGCCTGCAGCCAGGGGGACCTCAAGATCTGCAGCTGCGACGCCCAAAAGCGGGGCCAGGCTAACGACGACAGGGGCGAATTTGACTGGGGCGGCTGCAGCGACAACATCAACTATGGCATCAAGTTCACCAAGACCTTTGTTGATGCCAGAGAAAAGATGGTGAAGGACGCTCGGGCACTGATGAATCTACACAACAACCGCTGTGGACGAATGGTGAGCAATGGCGTAGGGGATAAGGGGCATTATACTTTTTGGAATGTGCACTGTGATGCATCTGGACTTGATACACACAGCTAACTGGCTGACAGGCAGTCCCTTTCAACTAACAGAGCATGCTATAACTACTGTGTAACAACATGGTTACTACAATGGAACCGACATTGCTGGTAAAATTCAAGCCACTGTTGAACAGACATTCTGTAAATGCTCTAGACGTGAATAGTGAGTGTACTGGGTTGTTCACAAGTGAGCCTGTGTCTTAACCACCAATGACATTATCCAACCATTTCGATTTCAGGCAGTGAAGCGCTTTATGAAACTGGAGTGCAAGTGTCATGGCGTCAGCGGCTCCTGTGCCCTTAGAACCTGCTGGCTGGCCATGTCGGACTTCCGGAGGACCGGGGACTACCTCCGGAAGAAGTACAACACGGCCATCGAGGTGACCATGAACCAAGATGGCACCGGGTTCATGGTGGCTGACAAGGACTTCAAGGGAACCACCAAGAATGAGCTGGTGTATGTAGAAAACTCCCCTGACTACTGCCTCATGGACAGAGCAGCAGGTGGGTCAACTCAAGCAGTTAAGGGTGTTAGGTAGGGCCAGGAGTTTTTCTTCAACACATGACCTGACAGAGAAAAACAAGGATGTTTTAGCAATGGCTAAGAGGAAATCTCTTTATGCAAAAATTTGAGTATATGATTCGGAATAATATCACATTTAGTCATACATAGTTTGATTGATGTTATTCTAGTACTTATCACCAAACGTATATTTTGCCATTAGAAACCTAGTTGCTCTGAGTCAAGACTGTTACCCAGAAGGTAGATAATACAGCGGCCTACTCCTCAAATACGTCTATGAGAATACCAGACTCATCTGCCGAAGGCCTGCATACCTGCATAGCTTAGAGTTCAATTATTTGACCTTTAACTTCTCTCTAATTCCAACTGTGTTTTCTCTGCCTTGGTAATCTCTGTTTCTCACGCCCCTCATGTCCCATCACTTCAGCAGAGCGTCCATAGAGCTCTAGAACAGCTAACAGGCTCTGGTTATGATACTTTGGATGTATTGTGTGTTACTGGTATCATCCTCATCTCTGTTAGGCCTATGGTTATAGGTTGACACGTAGTGAACTGATGTTAATTAGGAAGAGAAGCTATACTACGCCCCTAGACTACTTCAAGGTGCAGCAGGGCTGATTTTAAAGGGCTTATAGCTCTCTTCTCCGCTAATCTCTATTGTATAGGAATTCACACCCTAAGGATACAACAAGGACATTTTTTTAATCCTTCTCTGGTCCCTATTAAGCTCCACTCCCAAATGCTCAAGGGGAAAACCTCCACTCACACCCATTCTCACACCCCTTCACTCACGGGCCGGCTTGTCTTTAACCATGGCGTCTGTCTTGTGCCCTCTCCAAAGGCTCCCTGGGAACGGCAGGGAGAGTCTGCAACAAGTCTTCTAGAGGCACAGACAGCTGCGAGGTCATGTGTTGCGGACGGGGCTACGACACAATGCGCGCCAAGCGAGTCACCAAGTGCGAGTGCAAGTTCAAGTGGTGTTGCGCCGTGGAGTGTAAGGACTGTGAGAACACTGTGGACGTTCACACCTGTAAGCCCCACAGGCGACCCGATTGGCTGGACCAAACCAGACGCTGAGGCCCATTCTTTCAAAGGACATAGCAGTGGCCAACTGCATTGTGGGATATGTATTTCCTACCCCTGACTCCTTTCGGACCTCCATTACCTCTGACAGCCCCTTATAAAGTGACATCCTAAAGAACCTTTCCCAAGGCGCCGTATCCCAACTTGGTTTGTATGGTGCAGTACTGTATGGGACTGTTCTGTGGGAAGGCTGTCTAAGAGAATGGTTGGGCTGGGAGAGGGGATAGTTCCTATTTATGTTTTTGTTTGTTTGTGTTGATCGTGTGCTGCTTCCAAGGTGTCGAGGACACTATTTTTCTACAGACATTCATTCACACAGTATCTGTTGTGGAAATGCAGAACAGGACATTGTACTGTGAGCACACCAGAGATTGAGTTAGGATTGTTGGCTGGTGTATGTGTTGTTGTTTTTTTGCTTTGTTTAAGACTATGTTCTCTTTCTAAATCTGTGATCACTTTGTTCAGTGTTTCATTGGTCTGTCAATAGAAAGAGATGAAGAACTGAAATTGTACTCTGCTTGATATAATGGAAAGACTGACTTGTATTCAGTTGTTAGGAGTAAAAGAAATATTTAAAAAAGGTGGACATCATGCCTTACCCTACTGGTAAAGTGCATTGGGATGGATGTACAGCAGAAAGTCTTACGATCAACATTTACCGCAGGCCAGAGAGCTTCTCTATCGACACTAATGTAAAGTAGCAGTCAAAAGTTTGGACACACCTACTCATTCAAGGGTTTTTCTTTATTTGTACTATTTTCTACATTGTAGAATAATAGTGAAGACATCAAAACTATTAAATAACACATATGGAATCATGTAGTAACCAAAAAGGTTTTAAACAAATATAAATATATTTTATATTTCAGTTGCCACCTTTTGCCTTGATGACAGCTTTGCACACTCTTGCCATTCTCTCAACCAGCTTCACCTGGAATGCTTTTCCAACAGTCTTGAAGGAGTTCCCACATATGCTGAGCACTTGTTGGCTGCTTTTCCTTCACTCTGCGGTTCAACTCATCCCAAACCATCTCAATTGGGTTGAGGTCGGGTGATTGTGGAGGCCAGGTAATCTGATGCAGCACTCCATCACTCTCCACCTAATGGTCAAATAGCCCTTACACAACCTGTAGGAGTGTTGAGTCACTGTCCTGTTGAAAAGCAAATGATAGTCCCACTAAACACATACCAGATGGGATGGCGTCTCGCTGCAGAATGCTGTGGTAGCCATGCTGGTTAAGTGTGCCTTGAATTCTAAATAAATCACAGACAGCGTCACCAGTAATGCATCCCCACACCATCACACCTCTTTCTCCATGCTTCATGGTAGGAACCACACATGCAGAGATAATCCGTTCACCTACTCTGCGTCTCACAAAGACACGGCGAATGGAACCAAAAATATCAAATTTGGACTCATCAGACCAAAGGACAGATTTCCACCGGTCTAATGTCCATTTCTCGTGTTTCTTGGCCCAAGCAAGTCTCATCTTATCATTGGTGTCCTTTAGTAGTGGTTTCTTTTCAGCAATTCGACTATGAAGTCCTGATTCACACAGTCTCTTCTGAATAGTTGATGTTGAGATGTGTCCGTTACTTGAACTCTGTGACACATTTATTTGGGCTGCAATTTCTGAGGCTGGTAACTCTAATGAACTTATCATCTGCAGCAGAGGTAACTCTGGGTCTTCCTTTCCTGTGGTGGTCCTCATGAGAGCCAGTTTCATCATAGCGCTTGATGGTCTTTGCAACTGCACGGATTGACTGACCTTCATGTCTTAAACTAATGGACTCTTTGCTTATTTGAGCTGTTCTTGCCATAATATGGACTTGGTATTTTACCAAATATGGCTATCTTCTGTATATCATCCCTACCTTGTCACAACACAACTGATTGGCTCAAACGCATTAAGAAGGAAAGAAATTCCACAAATTAACATTTAGCAAGGCACACCTGTTAATTGAAATGCATTCCAGGTGACTACCTCATTAAGCCAGTTGAGAGAATGCCAAGAGTGTGCAAAGCTGTCATAAAGGCAAAGGGTGGCTACTTTGAAGAATCTCAAATATAAAATATATTTTGATTTGTTTAACAATTTTTTGCTTACTACATGATTCCATATGTGTTATTTCATAGTTTTGATGTCTTCACTATTATTGTACAATGTAGAAAATAGCAAAAATAAAGAAAAACCCTGGTATGAGTAGGTGTCCAAAATGCTGACTGTTACTGTAGCTAAATTCATTTAAACAAATGTTTCTGTTACAAGAGTTAAGTGAAACAAACGTTGTCGACTGAGATGGATAGTATGTCTCCTCTCTCTTCAGTGTGACAGGTACTCTTACAGTATGTGCTATCAATCTATTATTGTACGTGTTCCTAAATCCAATTTGTAAGTCGCTCTGGATAAGAGCGTCTGCTAAATGACTTAAATGTAAAATGTAAATGTATACGGTGTGATGGATGGGAGCTGTCATCTCTTATTATTTATCACTGGTTTCCAATTACTGAAGCTGCTAGCTTCTACTGTATATTCAGAAAGTATTCAGACCCCTTGTCTTTTTTCACATTTTGTTACGTTACAGCCTTATTCTAAAATGGATGAAATATAATTATTTTCTCATCAATCTACACAATACCCCATAATGACAAAGTGAAAACAGGTTTTTATAAATGTGTGAAAATGTATTACAAATAAAAAACAGAAATACCATTTTTACATAAGTATTCAGACCCTTTGCTATGAGACTTGAAATTAGGCTCAGATGCATCTTGTTTCCATTGATCATTCTTGAGATGTTTCTACAACTTGATTGGAATCCACCTGTGGTAAATTAAATTGATTGGACATGATTGGGAAAGGCACACACCTGTCTATATAAGGTCCCACAGTTGACAGTGCATGTCAGAGAAAAAACCAAGCTCTGAGGTTGAAGGAATTGTCCGTAGAACTCAGAGACAGGATTTTGTCGTGGCACAGATCTGGGGAAGTGTACCAAAAAATGTCTGCAGTATTGAAGGTCCCCAAGAACACAGTGGCCTCCATCATTCTTAAATGGAAGAAGTTTGGAACCACCAAGCCTCTTCCTAGGGCTGGCCGCATGACCATACTGAGCAATCAGGGGAGAAGCGCCATGGTCAGGGAGGTGACCATGAACCCAATGGTCACTCTGACAGAGCTCCAGAGTTCCTCTGTGGAGATGGGAGAACCTTCCAGAAGGACAACCATCTCTGCAGCACTCCACCAATCAGACCTTTATGGTAGAGTGGACAGACGGAAGCCACTCCTCAGTTATAGACACATGACTGCACGCTTGGAGTTTGCCAAAAGGCACCTAAAGGACTCTCAGACAATGAGAAACAAGAATCTCTGGTCTGATGAAACCAAGATTGAACTATTTGGCCTGAATGCCAAGTGTCAAGTCTGAAGGAAACCTGACACCATCCTTACGGTGAAGCATGGTGGTGGCAGCATCATGCTTTGGGGATGTTTTTCAGCAGCAGGGACTGGGAGACTAATCAGGATCAAGGTAAAGATGAATGGAGCAAAGTACAGAGAGATCCTTGATGAAATCCTGCTCCAGGGCGCTCAGGACCTCAGACTGGGGCGAAGGTTCACCTTCCAACAGGACAACGACCCTAAGCACACAACCAAGACAAGTTTCTGAATGTCCTTGAGTGGCCCAGCCAGAGCACGGACTTGAACCCGATCAAAGATCTCTGGAGAGATCTGAAAATAGCTGTGCAACCTGTCAAAGCTCGAGAGGATCTGCAGAGAAGAATGGGAGAAACTCCCCAAATACAGATGTGCCAAGCTTGTAAGGTCGTACCCAAGAACTCTCAAGGCTGTAATTGCTGCCAAAGGTGATTCAACAAAGTACTGAGTAAAGGTGTCTAAATACTTATGTAAATGTAATATTCCAGGTTTTTATTTGTAATACATTTGCAACAAATTCTAACAACCTGTTTTTACTTTGTCTTTATGGGGTATTGTGAGAACTTGATACATTTTAGAATAAGGCTGTAACGTAACAAAATGTGGAAAAAGTAAAGGTCTAAATACTTGAATCTCCCAAGTTATCATTCTCGCTTTGGGGCAAATGTATTCTGCATCCGTATGCAACTCTACAGCCAGTTCACTTTCAGGGTTGTGTTGTAGGCTACAAGTTGTTCTGACCGATCTGGGGGAAATTAAGTACTTTCTGAAACTAGGCCATGATTTTACACAACGTAGAGGAGCTGAGAACCAGAATTTAACATTCAAATCAACACTCAGAAGTGCATGTAGGACTATTGGGCCAGTAGAGTCAGGCCATTGGAGACTGGACAAATGGTACAAAGATTGAACAACATGGAACACAAGATTGAACAAAAGCAGTAAAATCCATGTGATGATCATAACTACTTTTTAAGCTGAATGATGTGTCAGTTTATGTTAAAAATATCAACATTTTCAAGTGTAAATGGTAACTGATATAATTTTAATGCAATGTTCTCGAACGGTTGGGAGTGGTGGGCCAAGTTGTATTTATAATGTTAGTTGAAGGGTTATTGTCACCTTGGGTAAGACCCAAAAATACCACACTTGTTCTATATTAAACCTTGTTGTTCCTTCTGTCATTCACATCAGATTTCTTCCATCCTCATACTGCTGCCCATGTCACTGAGATACAGGAGCTGATGTTCACTGAATGTAGGCTACTCCACACTGTTCTTGAGTAATTCATTAAATTAAGATAGGTAAAAAATCCTCCTACTGTCAGCGCCAGACTCAGCACTCGCCAAATCCGTGGTGAAGGCCCTCCAATTACAACAGAGTACTCCTCACCAATGCCAGAAGTTGGAATTATTTCTCTATTTCATAGACTGTATAAACCAGGGGATATTATGCAGACTGTTTTCTTTACACAGAGCATTATTGTAAAATGATTAGTCATATTAATCACTTTCGAAAAAAGCTTTTATTGGTCTGTAAATCTTTTTAAAGGGCAGTGCAGCTGTGTCCTTGTGGAAATGTCCTGCCAAATCTCATATAGTGAACATGGAACAGGAAACACCTGCCTTTCTCACATCAGTCTTTTAAAATAACCAGCTTGTCACTGCCTGCATTCTCCTTCCATCATAGTGATATCTAATGGGCATCTATTTAGTGACAGGATGATCATTCTAAAATTGTCCCAGTGGAAAGAAAGTTGAGGGTGGAAGACCTCAATGCACTCAGTGACACAATAAAAATAAATAAGTATCGTAGTGTATTAACTTCTTAAATCATACAACAGTTAGTTTACATGCAAACACATCTTTATCAGTCTGAATTATTGTAATTTCTATTTATTTACTACAAAAAGTTACTGGGGGCCTCTGCGGTTCACTATGCACTCCTTGCCAAATCTGTCATAAATTCAACACGATATGAATCATAGCATATTGTCGTAAACCCATACATAGTCAATACACATCCCACACCTGGTCCCACTGCGTTGCGATCTAGGGGGCTGCTTTAGAGTTGGGTGGTGGGTCAGTGTTTGGTTGAGCCATGTGCTTGCTACTTACCTGTCTGTCCGAGCCGACCGCAGTCCACAACAGTGCAGCATAGCAGCAGGCTTAGGGTCAGTGCCAGTGATAGGTCCCTGGGGCAGATTTAAAGGGGAGTTAATTGTAATATATATACGTGACCTTCAGGGACATGTATGGCAAAGTTCCCTGGCGAGGTTCATGGTCTATTAACACGTTCGCTGTCCGGGTGAGATTACCGGGCTGGCGGCAGAGGATTAACACATGAAAACCCTTATCTAGTGAGTCAACTGTCAAAAATGCGTCTCTCGCCAAGTTTTTGTGTAACTGTCTGTTGCTGTAGAGAGGATGAACAGAAGATGGATACAAAGATAGCGCCTGCTCAGTTATAGGCCAGCCCTTTTTACACGAATGTGCTGACCCAGCCCAAATCTTGCTCGACCTAGAACTAAAGTCTTGTGTAATTAGTCAGATGCTCAATTATGTTCTGGGCCGAGAAGAGACGGGGAACCGGAACGAGGAGCTCCACCCTCTCTCTTCGCAAGTTACGGGCAAGTCTATAGGCCAAATAGCCCCTCCCCTTCCGAAATTCAAAAGATATTAACACCTGTGAAATAGTGAATGGTCCAAAGAACCGGAACTAATGATGCTGGTTATCTCACGACTAACGCTGCTGGTTATCTCACGACTAACGCTGCTGGTTATCTCACAATTAACGCTGTTGG
Organism: Salvelinus fontinalis; assembly: GCF_029448725.1. NCBI lineage: Eukaryota > Metazoa > Chordata > Actinopteri > Salmoniformes > Salmonidae > Salvelinus > Salvelinus fontinalis. The sequence continues at coordinate 72,636,941 of NC_074667.1, forward strand.
TTATCTCACGACTAATGCTGCTGGTTATCTCACGACTAACGCTGCTGGTCACCTCACGGCTATCGCTGCTGGTTATCTCACGACTAACGCTGCTGGTTATCTCACGACTAACGCTGTTGGTTATCTCACGACTAACGCTGTTGGTTATCTCATGACTAACACTGCTGGTTATCTCACGACTAATGCTGTTGGTTATCTCACGACTAACGTTGCTGGTTATCTCACAACTAACGCTGTTGGTTATCTCACGACTAACGCTGCTGGTTATCTCACGACTAACGCTGCTGGTTATCTCACGACTAACGCTGTTGGTTATCTCACGACTAACGCTTCTGGTTATCTCACGACTAACGCTGTTGGTTATCTCACGACTAACGCTGCTGGTTATCTCACGGCTAACGCTGCTGGTTATCTCACGGCTAACGCTGTTGGTTATCTCACGGCTAATGCTGCTGGTTATCTCACGACTAACGCTGCTGGTCATCTCACGACTAACGCTGCTGGTTATCTCACGACTAACGCTGCTGGTTATCTCACGACTAACGCTGCTGGTTATCTCACGACTAATGCTGCTGGTTATCTCACGACTAATGCTGCTGGTCATCTCACGACTAACGCTGCTGGTTATCTCACGACTAACGCTGTTGGTTATCTCACGACTAACGCTGCTGGTTATCTCACGACTAACGCTGCTGGTTATCTCACGACTAATGCTGCTGGTTATCCCACGACTAACGCTGCTGGTTATCTCACGACTAATGCTGCTGGTTATCCCACGACTAACGCTGCTGGTTATCTCACGACTAACGCTGTTGGTTATCTCACGACTAAGGCTGCTGGTCATCTCACGACTAATGCTGTTGGTTATCTCACGACTAATGCTGCTGGTCATCTCACGACTAATGCTGCTGGTTATCTCACGACTAATGCTGCTGGTTATCTCACGACTAATGCTGCTGGTTATCCAACGACTAACGCTGCTGGTTATCTCACGACTAACGCTGTTGGTTATCTCACGACTAAGGCTGCTGGTCATCTCACGACTAATGCTGTTGGTTATCTCACGACTAATGCTGCTGGTCATCTCACGACTAATGCTGCTGGTTATCTCACGACTAATGCTGCTGGTTATCTCACGACTAATGCTGCTGGTCATCTCACGACTAACACTGCTGGTTATCTCACGACTAATGCTGCTGGTTATCTCACGACTAAGGCTGCTGGTTATCTCACGACTAACGCTGTTGGTTATCTCACGACTAAGGCTGCTGGTCATCTCACGACTAATGCTGTTGGTTATCTCACGACTAATGCTGCTGGTCATCTCACGACTAATGCTGCTGGTTATCTCACGACTAATGCTGCTGGTTATCTCACGACTAACGTTGCTGGTTATCTCACAATTAACGCTGTTGGTTATCTCACGACTAACGCTGCTGGTTATCTCACGACTAACGCTGCTGGTCATCTCACGACTAACGCTGCTGGTTATCTCACGACTAACGCTGCTGGTTATCTCACGACTAACGCTGCTGGTTATCTCACGACTAACGCTGCTGGTTATCTCACGACTAACGCTGCTGGTTATCCCACGACTAACGCTGCTGGTTATCTCACGACTAACGCTGCTGGTTATCTCACGACTAACGCTGCTGGTTATCCCACGACTAACGCTGCTGGTTATCTCACGACTAACGCTGCTGGTTATCTCACGACTAACGCTGTTGGTTATCTCACGACTAAGGCTGCTGGTCATCTCACGACTAATGCTGTTGGTTATCTCACGACTAATGCTGCTGGTCATCTCACGACTAATGCTGCTGGTTATCTCACGACTAATGCTGCTGGTTATCCCACGACTAAGGCTGCTGGTCATCTCACGACTAATGCTGTTGGTTATCTCACGACTAATGCTGCTGGTCATCTCACGACTAATGCTGCTGGTTATCTCACGACTAATACTGCTGGTTATCTCACGACTAATGCTGCTGGTTATCCCACGACTAACGCTGCTGGTTATCTCACGACTAACGCTGTTGGTTATCTCACGACTAAGGCTGCTGGTCATCTCACGACTAATGCTGTTGGTTATCTCACGACTAATGCTGCTGGTCATCTCACGACTAATGCTGCTGGTTATCTCACGACTAATGCTGCTGGTTATCTCACGACTAATGCTGCTGGTTATCTCACGACTAATGCTGTTGGTTATCTCACGGCTAATGCTGCTGGTTATCTCACGGCTAATGCTGCTGGTTATCTCACGACTAATGCTGTTGGTTATCTCACGGCTAATGCTGCTGGTTATCTCACGGCTAATGCTGCTGGTTATCTCACGACTAACGCTGCTGGTTATCTCACGACTAACGCTGTTGGTTATCTCACGACTAACGCTGCTGGTTATCTCACGACTAACGCTGTTGGTCATCTCACGACTAACGCTGCTGGTTATCTCACGACTAACGCTGCTGGTTATCTCACGCATGCCTTTGTATCATGACAGATCTGTGTACCATTTATGTTGACGTAGTCTGTCTACGAGAGATTAACCTGAACCGCACTGTGCTGGCTCAGATTTCTTCTGTCTCTTCCAGTACGGTTCCAGCAACTCTAGTGAATGTGAAACGAGGCCACCTTTGTTTGACTCAGTAGTGTGACAAGGGTTTTATTCTCCCTGCCATTTGGTGGATTATTAGCCTGGCCCCAGATCTGTATTAAACTAACACCTCTCACTATTGTTGTATAGCCTACATATGCAACAGACAAGAATTTGCTAAAGTACATACAGATCTGGGACCAGGCTAGTGATTTATCTTATATGCCTCAGTCTGTCTACCCCGAGGTAGTCAGCTTACCCTCTCCTCTCCAGCTTCTGACCTCTGATTAACAGAGTTGACTATCCGGGCCAGCCAGCTCCTGTATTGTTTTGTTTGTAGATGAGGTGATACCAGGTATATACAATAAAATATGAGCTTCATCAAAGGGACTTGGGTCTCACATCAGTCCATCCAGTCTCCGTGTGCAGGAGCACACCAAACGTCCATCTCTATCCCACCACATAGCCTCCGCAAGTCCCAAACTAGTTTTGAGAGTATAGAGAACAGTAGCTTTGAGAGTATAGAGAACAGTAGCTTTAACAGTATAGCTACTGCCATCTGGGGGTATGGAGTGTGAAGTGGGATTTTGTAGTAATGCTTACCCAATCCTTTCAGATATACACAAATACCTAGAGGGGATAAGGGTTGTTTCAAACCCCCCACTTTGGTGTTGCAAGCACTAACCCTAACCCAAGCACCATGCTCCAAGCCAATGAGTCATGGTAACCACTCTCTATAAGTCTCTGTGTATCTCTACTGACAAAGACAAAGTGGCTGTTTGTGTATCTTTATAGGGGACCGATGAGAGTGTTTTGTCCCTGCTGTTGTTGTCACGGCCCCAGAGTCTGAGGAACGTTCACCAGCAGTTTGTTGGTTCAAACACAAACATCATCATTAGTAACTGTCACAAACCCCTGGACCTGATACAACTTCAATAAGTGGCCAACTTCCTCTAAGCACCAAACTGCAAGTATAAATGTAAATATAACAGCTGAACAACCCCTGGTCTAGTGTTAGGAGATGGGCTCTCTTTCGCGGTGTGGGGGAAAGGGAACATTGATGTGGGTCATAATGTCAAAGCTGGTTTTCATCCAAACACCAAATATAGCGAAATGGTAAGGACGTATAATGTAGGTACTCTCAGCTTGTCTTACATGTATGTTCACTGTCTAGGGCAGGGCTGCCCAACCCTCTTCCTGGAGATCTACCGTCCTGTGGGTTTCCAGTCCAACCCTAATTTAACACACCTGATTCTACTTAGCTGCTCAACAAGACCTTAACTAGCTGAATCAGATATGCTATATTAGGGTTGGACTGGAAACCTACATGACAGTGGATCTCCAGGAAGAGGGTTGGGCATCCCCGGTCTAAGGTAAACCATAGGGCCTAGGCCACACCCCCAAAACATACAAATCAGTCTTGAATCTGTTTTTTACATTTATTTGTTCGCAAAGTACAACAAAAATTCAAACACAAACACATTAGATTTACATTCAAGAACCAATTTATTGTGAGCTATCTAACTCAAATATTAGGACTCCTGTCTTCAGCATTTCATCTTGTTATTCTGGACTATCCCAAATATAATCCAACAGTATGGATTTAAAATAGTGTACAGTAATTACACCCAGATATTGCACAGTATAGCCAGGTAGGAGTGTTGATGGCTCTGACACATAAATTGAATGAAAGTAGCAAACCAATTTGTGCACTGTGCTGTTCAAGCACAGTGCACAAATATCACATTATTCAAACAGGGCCAGATTACTGAACGGGCACGTGACAAATTGTGTAGAATTGCATTATAAAACGGCACATGTTGAAATGCAGAAAGTTAGCTGTATTCTCCTCCCAAAATATATATTTTTTGGGGCCCTGAGGCCCAAAATGCATTAGTCCGGCCCTGGATGCAATGCACTACCAGCAACCAATAAACAGTCAGCTCTTGCTGCCATCTTTACTCATAATTGAGTTTATGTATGCTAAAATACATAATACAGTTGAAGGAATTAGCAAATGAATGAGCAGGCTCTGAATTCACTGTGTGTCGAAACATTGGTTCATCAATACAATACATATCTGGGAGTATTGTGAGAAATAGCTTTTAATTTCATCAAGCCGCTTAAATCCAATCTGTCTGTTGAGCCAGTGAGGAACAAAATGCCCTTTATGATATTCATGATCAAATATCAAGTCCTGCCCCAATATATACTGTAGGCTATTGACTAGTCTTAGATCATGATTCAGAGTATTTGCTGTTGAGGCTACGGTGAAATCACACAGCGATTCAAACAAAGCGTCCTGTTGTGATTGGCTGATTACACCTGAGCAATACGAGTTGACTACAACTCCTAGAGGAGGACCTGGAAACGCAGCGTTCAGTTATGTGATTGGCTGTGAGTGATGCCATGACTACCCATGCCGTAACCGGTCATAATCCCACTTAAATGTTTATGCTACGTTTGAGGTGGCGCAGGTTGCCAGTGATATAGCGCGGAGGTGGCATGCTGTAGCAACAACTGGCAAAACACCGCAGGCGTTGTATACACTACAGAGTGAAGCAGTAAATCAAGGATCTGTTTTTAGAAGGTCTCACAAACTTAAACTTAGCCCCATAGGATGACAATGTACCATAAAGGCTATGCTTTGTTTTAACCCATCTGAACTAGCATAACACACATACCTTATTCCAGAGCCATGTATTTAGATTTTTTTAAATTATATTGTTCTAATTCTAGACATTGTTACATAGCATTATAGACATATTTCCCATGTAATGTAAATGGGCCGCTAACATGGCTGCCATGTATTGTTGTCTAATGTCAATGCATCATAAAGCAAAAACCACAATGCCCCAACTCTCTAAATACATGGCTCTACCTTATTCTAGTGAACATTAATGTATCTGTTCAGACATGCGATCGTGGAAAACAGGCCTTCTAGTATGCTTTTCTATATATATATATCCATTTGTCTCCTGCTGCACCAGCTAACAGACAATACATTTGGCCAGATATTATGAATAGCAACACGAGAACTAGAGTTGCAAAATTTCGGGAACTTTCAATAAATTCCATGTTTTTCCCAAAATCCCAGTTGGAGGATTCCCAGAATCAGTAGGGGAATAAGGAGGAAATCTGGAATTCTACAACCAGGATCTCAGGAAAATCAGGGAATTTATCAAAAGTTCCTGGAATTTTGCAACCCTAACTAGAACAGAGGGATACTACTTCAATGAACTGTAGTGTTAGCCTTCACAATCATGAACCATGAACTAATAATAAATGTATTGTTTCAGCCCTTAATTCAGAACTGTAAGAGAGAGACCTAATTTAGAGGTGGGACTTGGCAGTAGGTTGAAATACTTTCCATTTACCGTTCTGTATAACTCAACATAACTTCAAGTTCCTATAATAATAATAAACGAGTAACTGCGTGAATATCTGGTAAATGTTTACTTTAAAAACCTGGCTTCTTCAGCAGATGCATCTCTGAGATGCGTCTGGATGTTGATACAAGACTTGGCCAACATAATCAGTACCAAAACAACAAGTGTGTGTGCACGCTGAAGACAGGAGAGCAAACATTTCTGTCTGTAGTTTTGGAGTGTTGGTGTCTGAGGGGTGTGTATGTGTACGTGTGTGAGATGGGGTCAGATTCGAGTCAGCTGATGCCAGAAACTGGACGGCATGAAGCTCTCCATCTTGTCTGCGAAGAAACCCAGGGGTGTGAAGAGGGTGCTGAAGAACTGAGGAACAAAACAAAGTCATTTCAATACACCACTTTCAATAGTCTACAACCCATCCAGAGATGGAGATATACGGTTCTATATGCAAAAAATAAGATTCTGAGATAATTGGCCGATTCCGAACACTCATTGGTTTGAATGGTGTCAGCAATTTTTATGTTGTATTCTTTTGAATTTAACAACATGAATTGGGGTATTTAGAGCATTATATAGTTGGGCTCCTGAATGGCGCAGCGGTCTAAGGCACTGCATCTCAGTACAAGAGGTGTCACTGCAGTCCCTGTTTTGAATCCAGGCTGCATCACTTCCAGCCGTGATTGGGAGTCCCATAGGGTGGCGCACAATTGGCCCAGCGTCGTCTGGGTTTGTCTGGGTTAGGCCGTCATTGTAAATAAGAATTTGTTCTTAACTGACTTGCCTAGTTAAATAAAGGTTATATATAGGGAGGATAAATGAAAGTGACACTACCAGCAGAAGCATGGTGACTTGTATTGAGGGCAGGGGGCACATTAGAATGTACCCTTCATCTAAGGCTGAACACCAGAGCTTGCATCACTACTACACTCTGGACCCAGGTGTAATTCTATAAAATGCTCTCCCAAAACAAATAAGCAAGTAGAGAGAGGAGACCCATAACCCTTGCTGAGGCCTCTCCCTCTCCAGCTTAAACCAATAGAATTCATCCACGATCACACATCTGAAAAATGTTCAACCCCAATAGTTCAATCCACCATAAACAACACTTTGTGTTTATGAAGCAATACATTCGCGAGGTGAACAGATGGTTTTGACAGGATATGGGAAGCAAGGCCACAGCATTGTTCTAGTATGTGGAACTATGGCCAAGCACGCCATGTGATGGGTCTCTTCTCCAGTTCTAACCCTCACTTAATAGATACACAAACTAGGGCTGGGTGATATCCAGATGTTCATACCATTCTTGTACCATACTGGGGTATACGTATAGGTGCCTGAGCAATGGAGCAGCTGGACCCACACTTTCAATATAGGGTGGCAAACGTATGTTTTTGCACCCTCACTTTTTTACCAGAAAATGATCATGATGTATTGGGTAATGTCATTTTCAATGATTAGTAATGTTTTAAAGTAGTCTGTATTAATAGATATGTCCATTTTATATAGGACACTGTATAATATTTAACAGACTGCATTTTGGGATCCCGAGTAGCGCAGCGGTCTAAGGCACTGCATCTCAGTGCAAGAGATGTCACTACAGTCCTTGGTTCAAATCCAGGCTTTATCACATCCGGCCATGATTGGGAGTCCCATAGGGCGGCGCACAATTGGCCCAGGGTCGTCCATGTTTGGCCGGGGTAGGCCGTCATTGTAAATAAGAATTTATTCTTGACTGACTTGCCTAGTTAAATAATGGTTAAATAATTTTAAAAACTATAATAATACAATTTGAACCCACTCCTCGCCGCCTCAAGATGAATGGTATTGACCAATAGAAAGTCTTCACTCCTGCGTGCTCTGTGATGGTTCAGTAAAGTTACAAAGCACTAGTTACACCGCTGGTGTTCAATATGACCTGCTAAATACTTATTTCTATCTATTTTGTTGCGCTGTCGTTTCATTTGTATTGTTGTTTCATGTCAGAGTGTTTGGTCCAATGGTGTTGTTACATATCATTTTCATTGTATCATTTCCTGGGTGAGCCCCATAAGCCAGCGCACAGTGGCCATTTCAGCGTTACAATGTAGCCAAGCTTTGTCTATATGCACCTATGCCCAAATGAAAAAGCACAGGATATTTGTATCACGATAAAACAGCTCTGCTTGGTTTGGTAACTAATTTCGACCAAATAAGCAATTTAGACCCTCTTCTCATCAAATATGTTGGTGCTGAGACAAGTTCAATTTAAACATGTTCATGGGGACAGTGCTTCAAACAATGGCACCATAAAAAGTCCATGTCGGAGTTAAAGCGAAACATCAATTAAATGGGCTTGCTGAGACTACACTTTTGTTAATACTCATACTTTTCATGATTATTCTGTTTATATTTTACTCACAGTGGTTGTTGTTCAAAAGGCCACTATTAAACAGAATTACATTTTTTTTTTTATTGATAGTTGCAGGCTACAGATTTGTTCAAACGTAAAACCGTTTAATTTTCACTCATCTTAAAAAAGCCAAGATTCTCAAGGTAGGCTGCAGTAGAAAGATTTTTGTTCTCATAATTCAGATTCAGTGTTTAATAGTCACATGTACAGGATTGCAGGTGTGATTGCAGGGTACAGTAAACATCTTAGTCCTACATGTTGGAGCTCGGATACTGAGTAAAAATAAAACAATGCAAATGGTAATACATAAAACAACAGAAATGGCACTATATACACATCATAACTAGCAATGATTCATGAAATCAGTAATGAATAAAAAATGCATGGCTCTAAAAACCAAAACGCAATTACATTACTTTGTTTCTATTTCATCAAATTAGGCCTACACAATAACAAAATATGCAGGCTGTAAATGAGTAGCTTGTGAAAAAATGTTTTAGTATTTAATGGCCTAATTAAAATAATGGCCTAATTTAATGGCCTAAAGAAAAAAGGTTGGAGACCCCTGCTCTATCTCAAACTGCTCAAATATGACCCATATTACAGGAGATACATTTTATTCTTTCTTTTGCAGAGTCGGTGACTCAATTTATTTATTTATAATAAACTTCCCAGTCCAAATTGGTTGTTGATCATTGTTAGACAACCATTTGCAGGTCTTGCCATAGATTTTCAAGCAGATTTAAGTCAAAACTGTAACTCGGCCACTCAGGAACATTCACTGTCTTCTTGGTAAGCAACTCCAGCGTAGATTTGGTTTTGTGTTTTAGGTTAGTGTCCTACTGAAAGGTGAATTCATCTCCCAGAGTCTGCTGGAAAGCATACTGACCCAGGTTTTCCTCTAGTATTTTGTGCTTAGCTCCATTCCGTTTCTTTTTAATCCTGAACCCCCCCCCAGTTCTTAACGATTACAAGCATACCCATAACGTGATGCAGCCACCACTATGCTTGAAAATATGGAGTGGGACTCTGTAATGTTTTGTATTGGATTTGCCTCAAACATAACACTTTAATTCAAGACAAAGTTGATTGCCTTGCCAATTTCTTTTGCTGTATTACTTTAGTGCCTTGTTGCAAACAGGATGCATGTTCTGTAATATTTGCATTCCTTCTTTTCACTCAATTATGTTAGTATTGTGGCGTAGCTACAATGTTGATCCATCCTCAGTTCTCATATCACAGCCATTAAACTCTCTGTTTTAAAGTCACCATCATCGCGAAATCCCTGAGCAGTTTCCTTCCTCTCCAGCAACTGAGTTAGGAAGGACGCCTGTATCTTTGTTGTGACTGGGTGTATTGATACACCATCCAAAGTGTAATTGATAACTTCACCATGCTCAAAGGGCTATTCAAGGTCTGCTCTTTTTTTTAATCTACCAATTGGTGCCCTTCTTTGCGAGTCATTGGAAAACCTCCCTTGTCTTTGTGGTTGAATCTGTGTTTGAAATTCACTGATCGACTGAAGTATTCATTCAAAAATCATGTTAAACACTATTATTGCACACAGTGAGTCCATGCAACTTGTGACTTAAGCCCATTCTCCTAAAAAATTTTGTAGTTGCCATAAGAAAAGGGTTGAATACCTATTGACTAAAAGATATTTCAGCATTTAAGTTATACATTTGTAAAACAAAAAACAAAACATAATTCCACTTTGACATTAAGGTGTATGGCCAGAAAATATCTCAAAATAATCAATTTTAAACTCAGGCTGTAAAACAACTAAATGTGAAAAAAGTCAAGGGGTGTGAATTTCTGAAGGAACTTTACATACAGCGTATTCGGAAAGTATTCGGACCCCCTTCCCTTATTCTACATTTTGTTACGTTACAGCCTTATTCTAAAATGTATTCAATGAAATGTTTCCCACATCAATCTACACATGATACCCCCAGTATGACAAAGCAAAAACTGTTTTTTTAATTTATTTTTTAGCAAATGTATAAAACTTCAAAATAAGAAATACCTTATTTACATAGGTATTCAGACCCTTTGCTAAGAGATTTGATATTGTGCTCAGGTGCATCCTGTTTCCATTGATCATCCTTGAGATGTTTCTACAACTTGATTGGAGTCCACCTATTCAATTGATTGGACATGATTTGAAAAGGCACACACCTGTCTATATAAAAAAGGAATTGCACGTAGAGCTCCGAGACAGGATTGTGTCGCGGCACAGATATGGGGAAGGGTACCAAAACATTTCTGCAGCAGTGAAGGTCCCCAAGAACACAGTGTCCTCCATCATTCTTAAATGGAAGAAGTTTGGAACCACCAAGACTCTTCCTAGAGCTGGCCGCCCGGCCAAACTGAGCAATCGGGGAGAAGGGCCTTGGTCAGGGAGGTGACCAACTCGATGGTCACTCTGACAGAGCTCCAGAGTTCTTCTGTGGTGATGGGAGAACTGTCCAGAAGGACACCCTTCTCTGTAGCACTCCACCAATCAGGCCTTTATGGTAGAGTGGCCAGATGGAAGCCACTCCTCATTAAAAAGGCACATGACAGCCCACTTGGAGTTTGCCAAAAGTCATCTAAAGGACTCTCAGACCATGAGAAACAAGATTCTCTGGTCTGATGAAACCAAGATTGAACTATTTGACCTGAATGCCAAGCGTTACGTCTGGAGGAAACCTGGCACCATCCTTACGGTGAAGCATGGTGGTGGCGGCATCATGCTGTGGGGATGTTTTTCAGAGGCAGGGACTGGGAGACTATTCAGGATAGAGGGAAAGATGAACAGAACAAAGTACAGAGAGATCCTTAATGAAAACCTGCTCCAGAGCTCTCAGGACCTGGGGCAAAAGATTCACTTTCCAACAGGACAATGACACTAAGCACACAGCCAAGACAACGCAGGAGTGGCTCAGCCAGAGCCGGGACTTGAACACGATCATGAGCCAGGACTTGAACACGATCAAACATCTCTGGAGAGACTTGAAAATAGCTGTGCAGCGACGCTCCTTATCCAACCTGACAGATCTTGAGACGATCTGCAGAGAAAAATGGGAGAAACTCCCCAAATACAGGTGTGCCAAGCTTGTAGCGTCATAAGTATTCAAGCCTTCTTGGTTATGTAAATGTGTTCAGTTTAAAAAAAATGTGTAATACATTTGCAAACATTTCTAAAAACCTGTTTTTGCTTTTGCTTTGGGGGAAAAAAATCTAATTCGATAAATTTTTGAATAAGGCTGTAACTTTCCAAATGCACTGTATGAAGTGGGTAAAACAGTATGTAAACATAATTAAAGTGACCAGTGTTCAATAACTATGTACATACAGTGGTTCGTACTGCAGCACAGCTTGCGGGCTGCCGCAGAATTCTATGGTATGTTATTTAAGTGTCAGCCATTGTTGCCATTGTTGCCATTAATGCTAGTTAGAGCTAGTTTGATCACCAGAGGGCATCTTTGAGCAGAATTGGACTGTTTTTAATACTGGCTGTACTAGAGAATTTAAAACCTTTTTTTGTAAATACATAGTATATAGGATTGATTAAGGAATTTAGCTTAATTAATTTGATTAATATAATGATGTTTCTATTCGAAGAAAAACAAAAAATTATACATCTGACAGACAGCGCCTGATTCAGTAACACTAAACAAGGATTAGATGGAGGCAGATGTTATAGGAAGAGACTTGGATGTATAGCTGAGGGAAAGGTGGGAAGTATCTGGGCAACTACAGTACCTTTTATTTAGCGAGAAGAAAATAGGAGAATAGGAAAGAGAGAACAAGTTTTAACATGGGGGGTGGGGGGAAGTGGTGACTGGCTTTCAAAAGTTGGCGCTGTACAACGTGACCGGTCGGGAGTAGGGTACTAAGTGACTTCGAATAAAGGGCAAAATAATCCTAAATAATCCTAAAAGCTCGAAACAGTGCTGAAATAGTTGACTTCACTTTGGGTGTTCCAGTAAGCAACAATTTGTTGCCTTCATTAGCCGACTTTATTCTTAAAAAGAACTCCAGAGGAGAAAGGAGCCTTAAATAATTAAACAATAAAGTGATTGAAATCACAATTGCATGTGACTGTTTTTAATATATTGGCCACCAACCAAAAACACAGCATCTACCGTGGTATCCCATTTCCAGCGAGACTATTCAAGCCATCGACTCACTGATGGTTGAAGATGATGAGCGATCGGCAAAGGCAATCTGGAATCACAGTTGAAGAAACTTGAGTGGACTTATGGAAAGGCTCTGTAAGAGATTTTATATATATATATATATATATATATATATATATATATATATTTTTTTATTTTTATTTTTATTTTTTATTATATTTTCTATTTATTTCCAGAACATTAACCATGTGTGTTCTCTTGTTTTGTACTGTTCTGTAGTTTCGACCCAATGATTCGTGACAAACTGCAAAACCAGTTCGGATTTAAGTATTACTTTTGTATGACTGACGCCTTTAGTGAGAGGTCTAATGCTTTAATATTTAATCATTTCTGCCCTCTGAATTCATATTCATTATATAAATAGGCCCATGATAGATTTATCAAGACCAGACCCCATGTAATGTCATTCAGTGATATTTATTCCCATAGTAATTCGTTATGGATCCGTCAATATATTTTTTAAGTCCCTAAACTCCGCAAGAGTCTATTATCCTGCTGATAGTTTAAATAAACATCTGCATTTTGAAAGAGTATTTTTATCATTATTTTATTAACGAAAGCATTAAGATGTTGATGAAGAAATACTGTACAGTATATGCTTTACCCGACATTTTGCAGTTGTATGATTTTTGTAGTTAGAAACGTAAAACTTTAGAGTACTTACTACATTGCAAGTTAGTTTTTTTCTCCCCACACCTAGCCCGAGCTATCCTTTTGTAAAGAACGTGTCCTGCTAATAGCCCATCATGGAAACGTTGTTTGCACCTATAGGTTTTAGGCCTGCAGTAGGTTATAATAATCCATGCCTTCTGGGAATGTTTAAAAGTCTAAAAGGTATGGGCGGAGTAAGAATTTTGGCAGTCAGAAGTACTAAAATCAACTAATGTTGGCCTTTAAATGCTTTATTATCCAAATGTTTAAAGTGCGTGTGGGCGACGGAGAGCATGCATTTGACTGTTTTTAATATTAGGGCTTTCATGAGGAGCGGAAAATTGCATGTCAATTCATAAACCATATGCCATGAAATCGGTACATTGAAAATATCTATAATGGCACTGCTGTCAATTTTTTGGTCCTTAAATTAAACTGGTATATATTTTTTATTCATCACAATTTTCTTTAACCAATTTTAGTCTTTAATGCAGGGCCGACAGGCAAGTCCCTCACTTTTTTTTTTGCAACCAACTTTCTAAGGCTTGTTTAAAAAATAACGATATTTTGGAGATGATTTTGTTTCAAGTGAGCAACTGTAATCTGAATAAAGTTTAAAAGGCCATTTTTGAACATGGGGTGAGACATTCTTACTAATTTGTCAATAAAGCCAGTTTGTTATTTATTTCTGTTTTAAGAGGGAGAGAAACCAAAAGCCCACCGTTGCTATTTTTCAAAAACTCTAGTGCCAGAGGAGACTCTCAGACCGAAAACACCTCCATCAATTGCCACAGTTTAGACTACCGATAGATCAGCGTTCTAACTCCCCCTTGTGATAGTGTGGTGCAATGACAGAATGCCACCATCTACCACTAACGGTCATAACTTTTAAAGGAAGAAAAACTGTAGGGCAGCAGTCTCTAAGGTGCAGAGCAGAATACCGAGTGGTAGCCAGCTAGTAACAGTGACTAAGTTCAGGGCAAGGTACTGGGCAGAGGCTGGCTAGTGGTGACTATTTAACAGTCGAATGGCCTGAGATAGACTGAAAAACAGCTTCTCTCTGTCCCAGCTTTGATGCACCTGTACGGTCTCCTCCTTCTAGATGGTAGTGTGGTGAACAGACCGTGGCCAAAGTGGCTGAGGTCATTGATGATCTTCTTGGCCTTCCTGTGACACAAGGAGCTGTATATGACCTGGAAGGAAGGCAATGCGCCCCCGGTGATGCGTTGGGCTGACCGCACCACTCTCTCCAGGAGAACCCTGCGGTTGCGGATGGTGAAATTAACGTACCAGGCGGTGATACAGCCCAACAGGATCCTCTCAAAGGTGCCTCTGTAGAAGTGTGTGAGGGTTTTAGGGGCCAAGGTTGAAGAGGCACTGTTAAGCCTTCTTCACCACTGTCTGTGTGGATGGACCATTTTAGGTTGTCAGTGATGGGCACGCAGAGGAACTTAAAGATTTTCACCCTTTCCACTGCGGCCTCGTTGTTGTGGATGGGGGCGTGCTCTCCCTGCTGTCTCCTGAAGTCCAAGATCAGGTATTTCATTTTGTTGACGTTCTTTTCCTGGTACCACTCTGCCAGGGCCCTCACCTCCTCCCTGTAGGTGGCTCGTCATTGTTGGTAATCGGGCCTACCACAGTTGTGTCGTCAGCAAACTTGATGATTGAGTTGGAGACGTGCGTGAACACGCAGTCATGGGTGAAAAGGGAGTACAGGAGGGGGCTGAGCATGCACTCGTGTAGGGCCCCTGTTTTGAGGATCAATGTGGCAGAGGTGTTGTTTCCTACCTTCACCAACTGGGGTTGGCCCATCAGGAAGTCCAGGATCCAGTTGCACAGGGCGGGGTTCAGACCCAGGGCCCTGAGCTGAGTGATGAGCTTGAAGGGCACTATGGTGTTGAAGGCTGAGTAGTCAATGAACAGCATTCTGATTTTTTGTGTGTATTTTACCTCCCTTTTTCTCCCCAATTTCATGATATCCAATTACGATCTTGTCTCATCACTACAACTCCCCAACAGGCTCGGCAGAAGTGAAGGTCGAGTCATGCATCCTTCGAAACATGAGCCGCCTAACTGCGCTTCTTAACACTCGCCCACTTAACCTGGAAGCCAGCCGCAACAATGTGTCGGTGGAAACACCGTTCAACTGACGACCGAAGTCAGCCAGTAGGCACCCGGACCGCCACAAGGAGTTGCTAGAGCGCGATGAGCCAAGTAACGCTCCCCCGGCCAAACCCTCCCCTAACCCGGACGCAACCCTATGTGACTCCCGGTCACGGCCGGTTGTGACACAGCCTGGGATCGAACATTAACTAGCCTCTCAAAGCACTTCATGATGACAGGAGTAAGTGCTATAGGGTGATGGTAACTGAACTAAATGACAGTCGCTTATCTTGGGTACAGGAACAATATTAGACATCTTGAAGCAAGTGGGGACAACAGACAAGATCATGAAAGATTGAATAGGTCCGTAAACACTCCAGCCAGCTGGTCTGCACATGCTCTGAGGACGCGGCTTGGGAAGGCAGCCTTGTGAGGGTTAACATGCATTAAATGTCATACTCATGTCGGCCACGGAGAACGAGAACACAGTCCTTGTGAGTGGCGGCGGCCCACGTTGGCAGCTCTGAGTTTTCCTTGAAGCGGGCGAAAGTGGTGTTTAGCTTGTCCCTTTATAATCTGTGAATGTCTGGAGTCCCTGCCTCATACGCCTCGTGTCCAAGCCTTTGAATTGCGACTCCACTTTGTCCCTGTTGTTGCGCCTCGGATTGCCTTATGGAGGGCATAGCTGGTCTGTTTGTACACTTCCATGTTCCCAGTCACCTTGCAGTGGTTAAATGCAGTGGTTCGCGTTTTCAGTTTTGCACGAATGTTGCCATCTATCCACGTTTTTTGGTCCTAATCATGACAGTGGAAACATCCTCTATGCACTTCTTGATGAACTCAGTCCCCGAGTCAATGTGTACATCAATACAATTCTCAAAAGGCAGCCTGGATGATTTCCAAGTTCGCATGATCAAAATAATCTTGAAGCATAGATTACGATTGCTCAGACCAACGTTGAACAGTATCTTACCACTAGTACTTCCTGTTTAAGTTTCTGGCTATAGGAGGGGAGGAGCAAAATGGATGCGTGATCTGATTTGCCGAAGGAAGGGGGGGGGGGGGGGGGGCAATGCCTTATAGCCATCCCAGAAGGGGGAGTAGCAATGGTCATGAGTGCTCGATGAGCGAGTAGCACAGGAGATGTGTTGATAAAATTTTGTTAGCCTTTTCCTCTTATTTCCTTTATTAGTCCCCAGCTACTATAAATGCGGCCTCAGGATATGCAGTTTCCAGTTTGCACAAAGTCCAGTCTAGTTCCTTGGGGGGGGGGGGAGATATGCACGACCGTGACGATAACAGAATAAAATTAACATAGGCTATTCTTTATGCCTAGTACAACAATAGGAATGTATAACGTCTATACTTCATGTTAACATATCGGCCCAATTGAGCATGGTTTTTCACATTCAGGTAGACAACATTATAGACTGAAAAGTTGTGACTGCAAATTTTCATCCTGAGTGTGGTCTTCAATTTCCTTGCTGAAGTGTATTTTGGCAAACTATTTGCTTGCGTTTATAAAAACAAGCCTTTTGGTAAACATTTCAATAGTTCCAGGTCTACAGACACGTCCACCGAGACACAAGCAGAACAGTGTGTAGTGACCAAACGCATAGCTGGAGCCCTGAGTTGGAGACAATTTATTTGGCACACCTAGGATAGTTAAGCAAGGGCGTAGCACGGACCACTCAAGCTTTAGGTCGCCCCAAACGGTATTATATTGAAAATCATACTGTCTGTCGGTATTTCAAAATACCTCGGTATACGGTATATACACGGTATACCGCCCAAGCCTACACACACAATCCTTAATGAAGTAGAGGACTGTAATGAGGAAATTGTGCAAAATACAGCGACGACACCACACAATATGATAACATAGGCTAGTCTTTATGCCTAGAACAACAACTGGAATGTATAATGTCTATAATTCACACTAACATATCAACCCAATTGATCATGGTTTTAAGATATCAGCTTAATTGATCAAGGCTTTAACATATCATCCCAATTGATCATAGTTTTAAGATATCAGCTTAATTAATCATGGTTTTAAGATATCAGCTTAATTGATCATAGTTTTAAGATATCAGCTTAATTGTCATGGTTTTAAGATATCAACTTAATTGTCATGGTTTTAAGATATCAGCACAATTGATTATGGTTTTAAGATATCAGCCCAATAGATCATTTTTTTTCCACATTCAGGTAGACAACATTATAGACTGCAAAGTTGTGACTGCAAGTTTTCATCTGGAGTGTGGTCTTCATACATTCCTTGTTGAAGTGTATTTTGGCAAACTATTTGCTTGTGTTTATAAAAACACGTCTCTTGGTAAACATTTCAATAATCAGAAATCTACAGACACGTCCACCCAGACGCAAACTGAACCGTGTGTAGTGACGAGGAGTCAGATGTTTCAAAGTGTTTAAAGACACTCAATCAGATAAGATTTACAAAGAAACAACTTTCTCTTTCGTCATATCACTTAGTCACCTACAGTGCCTTGCAACAGTATTCATCCCCCTTGGCGTTTTTCCTATTTTGTTGCATTACAACATGTAATTTAAATTTATTTTTATTTAATGTAATGGACATACACAAAAAAGTTGAATTTGGTGAAGTGAAATGTAAAAAAATTACTTGTTTCAAAAGATTATACGAAATAAAAACAGAAAAGTGGTGCATGCATATGTATTCACCCCCTTTGCTATGAGGCCCCTAAATAAGATCTGGTGCAACCAATTAGCTTCAGAAGTCACATAATTAGTTAAATAAAGTCCACCTGTGTGCAATATAAGTGCCACATGATCTGTCACATGATCTCAGTATATATACACCTGTTCTGAAAGGCCCCAGAGTCTGCAACACCACTAAGCGAGGGGCACCATGAAGACCAAGGAGCTCTCCAAATAGGTCAGGGACAAAGTTGTGGAGAAGTACAGATCAGGGTTGGGTTATAAAAAAATATCAAAAACTTTGAACATCCCACAGAGCACCATTAAATCCATTCTTAAAAAATGTAAAGAATATGGCACCACAACAAACCTGCCAAGATAGGGCCGCCCACCAAAACTCACAGACCAGGCAAGGAGGGCATTAATCAGTGAGGCAACAAAGAGACCAAAGATAACCCTGAAGGAGCTGCATGGCTCCACAGCGGAGATTGGATTACCTGTCCATAGGACCACTTTAAGCCGTACACTCCACAGAGCTGGGCTTTACGGAAGAGTGGCCATAAAAAAGCCATTGACTTCTGAAAAAAATAAGCAAACACATTTGGTGTTCACCAAAATGCATGTGGGAGATTCCCCAAACATATGGAAGAAGGTACTCTGGTCAGATGAGACTAAAATGTTACTTTTGGCCATCAAGGATAACGCTATGTCTGGTGCAAACCCAACACCTCACATCTCCCCAAGAACACCATCCACACAGTGAAGCATGGTGGTGGACACATCATGCTGTGGGGATGATTTTCATCGGCAGGGACTGGGAAACTGGTCAGAATTGAAGGAATGATGGATGGTGCTAAATACAGGGAAATTCTTGAGGGAAACCTGTTTCGGTCTTCCAGAGATTTGAGACTGGGACGAAGGTTCACCTTCCAGCAGGACTCTAAGCATACTGCTAAAGCAACACTGGAGTGGTTTAAGAGGAAACATTTAAATGTCTTGGAATGGCCTAGTCAAAGCCCAGACCTCAATCCAATTGAGAATCTGTGGTATGACTTAAAGATTGCTGTCTACCAGAGGAACCCATCCAACTTGAAGGAGCTGGAGCAGTTTTGCCTTGAAGAATGGGCAAAAATCCCAGTGGCTAGATGTGCCAAGCTTATAGAGACATACCCCAAGAGACTTGCAGCTGTAATTGCTGCAAAAGGTGGCTCTACAAAGTATTAACTTGGGGGGGGGGGGGGGGGGGGGGAGATAGTTACGCACGCTCAAGTTCAGTTTTTTTGTCTTATTTCTTGTTTATTTCACAATTTAAAAAAATGCGTCTTCAAAGTGGTAGGCATGTTGTGTAAATCAAATGACACAACCCCCCCCCAAAATCTATTTTTAATTCCAGGTTGTAAGGCAAC